>NC_053499.1:154800304-154907804 GCF_905171775.1 Rana temporaria | reverse complement strand
CTCCTTACATCAGTCAGAGTCGGAGTCCCCACTTATATCAGGGTCCCTATCAAAGTCCCTATACTCAGCAAAGAGACAGCCCAATCCAGCAAAGAGACATTCCAATCTAGCAAAGAGACATTCCAATCTAGCAAAGAGACATCCCAATATAGCAAAGAGACATTCCAATCTAGCAAAGAGACATCCCAATCTAGCAAAGAGACATCCCAATCTAGCAAAGAGACATCCCAATCTAGCAAAGAGACATCCCAATCTAGCAAAAAGACATTCCAATCTAGCAAAGAGACATTCCAATCTAGCAAAGAGACATTCCAATCTAGCAAAGAGACATCCCAATCTAGCAAAAAGACATTCCAATCTAGCAAAGGGACATCCCAACATAGCAAAGAGACATCCCAATCTAGCAAAGAGACATTCCAACATAGCAAAAAGACATCCGAATCTAGCAAAGAGACATCCCAATATAGCAAAGAGACATTCCAACCTAGCAAAGAGACATCCCTTTGAGTGCATTAGCTCACTAACATCGGCTCACCTTGCTTTAGCAATTGCCAGTTATTACAGCAGCAACAACTCTGGTGTAGATTCAGGTAGGGGCACGCAATGATACGGCGGCGCAGCGTACCGTATTTACGCTACGCCGCCGTAACTTACAGGAGCAAGTGCAGTATTCACAAAGCACTTGCTCCGTAAGTTGCGGCGGGGTAGCGTAAATGGGGCCGGCGTAAGCGCGCGTAATTCAAATGTGGAAGGGGGGGCGTGTTTTATGTAAATGTATGATGACCTGACGTAATTGACGCCGTCCGTGTACATATCCCAGTGTGCATTGCTTCCAAGTATGGCGCAACGACGTATTGGTTTCGACGTGAACGTAAATTACGTCCAGCCCTATTCGCGAACAACTTACGCAAACGACGTAAATAATTCAAATTTTCGAAGCGGGAACGACGTCCATATTTAACATTGGCTGCGCCTCCTAATAGCAGGACTAACCTTACGCAGAAAAAGCCTTACGCAAACAACGTAAAAAACTACCGCCGGGCGCACGTACGTTTGTGAATTGGCGTATCTACCTAATTTGCATATTCCTTGCGTAAACATACAGAAGCGCCACCTAGCGGCCAGCCTGAAAATGCAGCCTAAGATACGACGGTGTAAGACACTTACACCGGTCGGATCTTAGGGAAATCTATGCGTAACTGATTCTCTGAATCAGGCGCATAGATATGACCTCCCGCACTCAGAGATACGACGGCGTATCAGGAGATACGCCGTCGTATCTTGTCTCTGAATCTACCCCCCTCCAATCTAGCAAAGAGACATCCCAATCTAGCAAAGAGACAACCCAATCTAGCAAAGAGACATCCCTTTGAGTGCATTAGCTCACTAACATCGGCTCACCTTGTATTAGCAATTGCCAGTTATTACAGCAGCAACAACTCTGTCTTTTTGGTTGGGGCCCCTCGGGACACCAGGGGCCTACATGTGTGTGGGCTCAGGGCCGGCCTTTGGGGTGTGCGAGCTGTGCGGCTGCACAGGGCGCCATGGGCAACGGGGGCGCCGTGCGGCCATCGCAGCTCGCAAAATGTGAGTCGCAGCAGGGCCGGGCGGTCGGTGCTACCACTAGGTGGATTAGGAAGGTAGCCTCCTAGGGTGCACTGCCACCTAAGGGCTCCGCTGACTCTTGCCTCACCTCTTCCTCCTCATTGTCACTCCTCAGGCTCCCGGCAGAGGATAGAGGGGCCCCGGACAGCCTCTTTGTGTATGTTTAGGTGACCAGGGGGCAAGGGGTGAAGATGGGGGGGGGGCGCCACAGGATTAGCTCGCACAGGGCGCCTGAACACCTAAGGCCGGCCCTGTGTGGGCTGCCCCCCCCCCCCCCCTGATGGCGGCCCTGCTCCCACCTATCTATATTGGCACATTTACTCTGATCTGTCTGGTTCCCATTCCACCACCGTCATGCCAGGCCCTACGTTGTATTTGTTTCCTCCTAGCTCTGGGCCTTCCTTTATATTCAAAGAAGTAAAACAAAACAAAAAAGTTACATTTAAAAAAAAAAAAAAAATCAAACAAAATACTTTCGGCTCTCCGAGATCCCTGGAAGTTTTGTTTCACGGGGTAATGCTTATTTTAAGGCGGCCGTAAACTACAATCCTTGTTATTTACTGGTAAAGTGTGAAAAATCTTTATGAAGCCAATAAAGATTGCCTCCTTGCATGTGCTCTTACTGAAAGGCCGGGACAAATATGTTTACTAATGGAAGTCTAACTGAAAGGAGCCATAAATTTGTCACCGGCCGAGATTAATACATTTCGATTTAGCCATATGGCTCAATAAGGAGAGCGGCTACACCGAGGATAGCAGAAATTTGCAAAGAATCTTTAATTTGTGCAGAAATGAAACCTTGCCATGGCAAAAGGCCAACGTTTAAGCGCTATATTATCCGTCGGCGGCGATCTATCATTCCCTCCGAGAGAAAACTTTGGGTGAGGAATTAAAAAAAAAAAAGAAAAAGAAAAAACACCATAAATTACATATGTAAGATGTAGCGCTGTAAATCCTCGTTTACAAATTTGATTCATTCGTCAAGAGCACTGAAAGTCAGCGATTTTTTGTAAATTTAAAATGATCAATTCTGGAATAAACCGATAATGGACGATAAGTGATATGAACCCGGAGTGTATCATTCTGGAGAGAAAGTGGATTTGTGGATTCTCAAAAAAAAAAAAAAACAGTCCTGATTTATGAATAGTGACGAGTGAAAAACAGGCGGATTGGCCAAGTAGCAAAGTTGTTAATATTTTTAGTCTGCAGAATGCATGCATGGAGAACCATAGAGTTCATCATAGAGTTCATCATAGAGTTCATCATAGAGTTCATCATAGAGTTCATCATAGAGTTCATCATAGAGTTCATCATAGAGTTCATAGGGCCAGATTCACAAAGAGATACGACGGTGTATCTACAGATATCTACAGATCCCCCATCGTATCTCTGACTTACACTGGTCCTATCTATGCGCCTGATTCATAGAATAAGTTACGCATAGATAGGGCTAGATCCGACAGTGTTACAATGTGTTACACTGTTTGATCTTTTTTTCAATTTAAAAATGGCGCCGGGGGCGTTCCCGCTGATTTACGATAAATAATATGTAAATCAGCGAGATACGCAAATTCACGAACGTACGCGGACCCGTCGCAGTGTTCTTACGTCGTTTCCGTAGCGGTTTTCCGTCGTATACTTACCCTTTCTTTTATCAGGCGCAGCCAATGTTAAGTATAGCCGACGTTCCCGCGTCGAATTTAAATTTTTTAACGTAGTTTGCGTAAGTCGTTCTCGAATACGGACGGACGTCGTTTACGTAAGCGTCGCAACCACTGACGTCCTAGCGACGTCAGTGGGAGCAATGCACGCCGGGAAATTTCGCGGACGGCGCCTGCGCATTTAAATCGGTGCGGGAACGCGCCTGATTTAAATATGACACTCCCCTAGCCGCGGAATTTGAATTCCGCTGGGGGATTTAGGATCCGCCGTCGCAAGTTTGGAGGTTAGTGGTTTGTGAATTAGCCACTTGCCTCCTAAACTTGCGGGAGCGGATCTTAATTCACGTAGATCGAGCGGATCTATAGATCCGCTGAGCCATGTGAATCTGGCCCATAGAGTTCATCATAAAGTTCATCATGGAGTTCATAGAGTTCATCATAGAGTTCATCATAGAGTTCATCATAGAGTTCATCATGGAGTTCATCATGGAGTTCATCATAGAGTTCATCATAGAGTTCATCATAGAGTTCATCATAGAGTTCATCATGGAGTTCATCATGGAGTTCATAGAGTTCATCATAGAGTTCATCATAGAGTTCATCATAGAGTTCATCATAGAGTTCATCATAGAGTTCATAGAGTCCCCCCACCCCCTGCCTGTCTTATTCACACAAGATGAGACGTGGGGGCAGTGCTGTGATCTTACCGAAGGCCGGGACAGACTCGTGTGCGGCGCGCCTGCAATGCAGCCTGTGAACATAGCAGCAGGCAGACAGACGAGCCAGCTTGGGGGCCCCATGCTAGCTCGGGGCCCCAAGCAATTGCTTGGTTTGTGTAAGAGAACTATTGGGGGTGTCCCCGCGAATTTGCGGCAACGTGCGTGCGCGCGAATTCGCGGCAACGTGCGTGCATGCACGTGCACGGGAGCGCGCCCGCGCGTCCCTTGGCGCCAGACGGCCTATTTAAAGGGTGCACTGACCCCAGCCTAGTGCTGACGGATCTCAGCAGTTCCGGTCCCTGTTTCTTGTGCCTGTTCCTGTGTTCCTGATTCCGGTTACTGAACCTCGGATCCCCTGACCCTGCTTTTTGGACTCGCTTCACCTCTGACTCTTGGTTCCTGATCTCGGCTTCCCACGTGACTCTGCTTCCTGCCTGATGACTTTGTGCCTTGCTGCCCGCTCGCTGCTGAACCCGGCTTCTCATGTGACCACGCTCCTGTCTCCTGTTTTGCTCCGCTCAACTTCCCGGGTACCTGCGACTTTGTCCCTGCAACCTGCTGCGACTTCCTGCCTTTTAAGATTCGCATCACCTGCTGCGGGCTTCCGGAGTTACATCTGCGGGCACTCGTGTCTCCCCTGGCCCTTAGTTTACCCTGTCTCCACTCTCAGCGGGACCAGGGCCGCAGATTCAAGAGAGGCTGACCTCGTCACTTCACCCAGGTACGTGACAGTTTGCTTGTCCTGTTGCGACGGGCCTATGTGTATGTATAGACAAGCTTGAGCGGAATTCCGTCGGGAAAACCATCGTGTTTTTTTTTTTGGGGGAAAACCGCTCGTGTGTACGTGGCATAAGAATCCCCCTTTACCACTGTAAAACTTACATCATGAGTGTAGAAGCAGGGCGGGACCTTGGAGGTGGTGCAGGTCTGGGCAGAGGTAGTTCCTGGTGGTCCTTGCAACCAACGACAAGGATGATAACAAGGGAACAACTCTATTGACTGAAACATTAGAAATAGCAGAAATAAATATCACCGAAATAAAGGGAAATACTAACAGCAAGGTGGCCTATCATGTAGTGCCCACTCCCTCTCTACACCACTGGCCAGTGGATGAACGTATTTAAAGTCTGCTGGTGGTGGGTCCCTCACACTCAATATGACAGTATTTGTAGTCCAAGGAAAGGCTGGGAATTTATTATAGGCAGATGCTTGCCAGCATTCAGTTCAAATAAAGGGTGGTCAAGGGGCCGTTCGCCATTGGTGCTATGTATGTGTCCTCAGTTCCGCCCGAGCCCAGCCTGGGGGCAAAGGTCGGCTTTAGACCTAGACATCCTCCTTAGCACTCCATTATCCACTCAACGCCAGGGCCATTTTAGTAGCATCATGGGCCCCTGGGCACAGGGCCGGCCCTACCATGGGACCTGATGGTACCATTGTACCAGGCAGCACTTTAAGGGGGGCAGCAAATTGCCACCCGCCCGCCATCCCATTCCACCAGCTCCGCTCTCCACTCCACTCCATTGTAGGGCTAATTGCCGCCCGGCCGCTCCTCCCGTTCTGCTCTCCGCTCCACTGTGGGGCTAATTGCATGTATAGAGCCATAATAGGTCCTTTTTATACTCCTATACATGTAAACAACCATAACAGGTCCTCTTTATACTCCTATACATGTAAACAACCATAACAGGTCCTCTTTATACTCCTATATACATGTATAGAGCCATGATAGGTCCACTTTAGTTATCATGATATAAAATATTGGATGTGGGGGCATTTTGGTGGGTGTAATTTTTTTTTGTTTGGGGGGGGGGGCAGCATTTCATTCTTGGTACCAGGCAGCACAATGTCTTGGGCCGGCACTGCCTGGGCACAGTAATGAACTGGCCCCTCTACACCCTGGATATCTCCCCCAGCACCGTAACCATATACCATAAGATTGTGACCCCCACTACATCCCTGATACACCCTACACTGTGGCCTCTCTACATCCCTGATACCTCTAGCACTATAGCCACCCAAGCTACCCCAAGAATTGCTACCCCCTATATACCCCAGACCCCCACTTAGCATTGTTTTCCCCCATACACCCTTGATATCCCCCAGCACCATTATTCCATCCATGTAGTGCCCCCTTTTCCAGTGGAGATACAGTGCATGTAAACTTTTGGCTTTGTGCCCACCTCCAGCACTGAACTCACCTATACCAATCAAGCAGGCAGAAGGAGGGGCGGAGGAGGGGAGCATCTCTTTGGGCACTCCAAGCCTTTCAGTGCAAACAGTGCTGGACAGCTGGGCTTGCCATAACACCATCCATAATGCTACTTCAGCAGGTGGGCTCTCAGTGCTGCCGACTCAGCAGCTCCCACACCAGCTCCTACCCCACAGCCTTTGAGTCCCTGAGCATTCAAGCTGCATGGGGAGGGGTCAGAGCATCACTGGTGCTCCTCCCCTGCCCCTCCCTGCTGGCTGTGAAATAATAGGAATCGTTCTGCACGGCACAGCGCACCGCTGCCAGCCTGCCTCCCCTGTGTATCCTTCACTCTCAGTGCCATCAATTTCGGGGGAATGTGGACTCAAGGACCAGCTGCTTTGGGGAAAGTTCAGGGGCCCCCCATGCAGCTGGGGCCCCTGGGCAGTACCCAGGTGTGCCCTCTCATTAGGACAGCCCTGCCCAATGCCCTTGCTAGCATGGCTCTCCCATATTTAAGGGCTGACCCAGCCACCCTGCCGGGCCCTCTGCCTGGGGATTGGCCAGATGCCCTCAAGTATGTAGAAAAAGACATCCTAACCTCCACCCAGTAACTTCCAGAAGCTTCTTCAAGCCTCTAAACCCAGGGGGAGGCACCAGAGACCTGCATCTGTGAGTCATCCAGCCTGACCTGCGGTAAACGCTAACCCAGATTCAGACTCACTTTACCACGAGTCAAATAAATTAGCCTACACTATTTTAGTAGCATGCTAGAGGGTGCTACACAAGGTATCCACCATAAACCCCAGGCTGTGCAACATTGCCCCATAAAAGGGGACCACCACCCAGGGCTACCCTTCCCTTTATAGGGGCCACCAGCCAGGGCTACATGTATAGACTGCAAGAGGCTGATAACAAGCTGTGTATTTATTCTCCTTGCGTTAAAAAAAAACATTTAGGGTTGAATTAATGATTGCAGAGCTGCATTTCTATCTTTTATATCTACCTGGAGTTCAGCTTTAAACATATTCCATAGCCTACAGCATGGAAGTAAAAACCACTAAAATATGTGCTCTCCCCCGGTGTAACTAACTCTTTGTTAATAGAACTTGTAGCTGGGATATTAAAGTCCCCATCGGATATAATATAAGGCTCCCTATGATTTGTTGGACAATCTCCAATTATTGTAAGACAAGTTCTCCTCTTGACAAGGCCAGAATCCTGAATCCTGATTACCTTTCCCCCCGCGAGCCAAAAAATCATTGATTTGTTCACATAGTCAGCCTTGTCGCTGCAGCTGTTCCTGTAACATGACAAGTTTGGGTAGTGGAAAAAAAAAAAAGAAGGAAAATTTGTCACTTCAATAAATAATAACCTTAAACCTAAGCATTGCCAGATTTCAGAGATGATGTCTATATATCCAAATTTCATCTTGATAATGGACTAGGGATGTTATTTACAGATGAACTCTGGAAAAAGGCTCACAGTTACAATACACACACCTGAACGGTCTCACCTGACAACATTTATAGAATTCCATTCAGCCAGTACAGAACCTCTGTGGCATCTCCAATAGACAGTAGGGATGGTGAGCTCACTTTTTTGTATTGCACATATGCAATTCAGCTTGGTCACCAGCCCCAACCAGTGATTGGACAGTGAGGAGCGGACAGGTTAGGGACTTCATGGTTGGTTGGTTTTAGTGCCAAGCTCCTACACCTTCTCTATGTTTGCTTGAACATTGTCTGTCCTGATGAGGACAAACCCATCCTGTCCCCTGCCCCTTGCCATAGGCCTTCACACGACATTCCTAGCCATAGACCCTTGCATCCCCAAGGAAGGAATGTTCACACAAGAAGTAGTTTTGCTGCACTTTACTGGTGGTATTCATAAAATGGCATTACAGTCACATTACAAGGACATACATTCTGCAGTCACTTGACATTACAAAGTCAATTACATTTACTTGATTTAATTGAACCAGGGCCTTAAATAGGCTCTGCCTGACCAAAGATGGCTGCAAGAGTCATATGGGGCGGCAGCATCCAACCAGATTACGTCCCCAGTGACCCAGAAATTCATAGTATGCTTGATCTCCCCTCCGACTGTACTGATTCTACAGATGAGCGCCACCTGCAGTGGAAAAAGTAGACTGCACCAGCTTACTAGCTTCCTCTCATTTATTAAGCTAAGTGAACATTAAGGTGTGTATTAAGTAAAAAAAGCATTTTTTTTCTAGTTTTGAATAGGATAGGGAAGGATTATACCTACTGTCAAGTTTTTACTGCTATTCATTTCTTCATTAGAGAGATTTACCCTCACTTCCTGTCCTGATGACAGGTTTCTCCATAGAGGAAGTAAAAGAAAATCGGAAACAGGGACAGAAATAAAAATGTGAGAGGGTTTCTCACCTTCACCCACTCTGCAGAGGGAAAGCTTATTTATTTCTGTCTGTGTTGCTGTTGGAAAGTTCTTCTCACTTCCTGTATGGTAAAATGGTGCCAACAGGACAGGAAGTGAGGATCGCGGTAATCCTTCCCTACCTTATCCAAGACAATATGGTAAGATTCAGGTAGAGTTAGGCCGACTTATCACTAGATAAGTCGACCTAACTCAGAATCTACGCCGACTTATGTTTAAGCGTATGCTCAGAGATACGCTTAAACATATCTAAGATACGATGGCTTGCGCCGTCCTATCTTAGATTGCAATTTTTCGGATGGCCGCTAGATGGCGCTTCCATTGCGGTCGGCGTAGAATATGTAAATGAGTTTGTACGCCGATTCACGAACGTACGCCCGGCCGCCGCAGTTGATTTACGCTGTTCCCGTAAGGCCTTAGGCGGCCTAAAGTTATTCCACCTATTAGGTGGAATAACAATGTTAAAGTATGGCCGCCGTTCCCGCCGCCAGGTTCGAATTTTTTACGTCGTTTGCGTATGTCGTCCGCGAATCGGGAGTTACGTCGTTTACGTCCACGACAAAATCAATAGGCCCGTACGGCGTACTTAGCCGCAATGCACACTGGGAAATGTAGGCGCCCGGCGCATGCGCAGTAGCCAAAAAACGTCAAAAACGTGAGGTCAAGCCTCATTAACATTAAACACGCCCCCCTCCAACACATTTGAATTAGGCGCCCTTACGCCCGCCGCATTTACACTACGCCGCCCTAAGTAAGGAGGCAAGTACTTTGTGAATCATGTACTTGCCTCTCTTACTTAAGGCGGCGTAGTGTAAACACGCTAGGCTACGCTGCCGCAAATTAGCACGCCCCTACTTGAATCTACCCAATTGTTTCTTTTAACACCCTTTAATTTTCAGCATATAAAATAAACTTGACGCAAGAACATTACAAGATGTGTGACCCAATGGACGCAGATTTGAATGGCGCACCCAGGACCCTATTCTTGTAGTTTGTCTTAAATATTTGCAAATTACTTTCCTGTCTTTATTGGAAAAAGGTTTTGGCTGGACATACACTTTAACTTCACAAAGTGAGCATGGTCTATTCTTTAGTAAATCAACACTTATTATGTTCCTACCTAGTATCGTAGATTATACCTTAATTTACTTTACCATTTTATAAAATATAATGTGTAATTATTTACAGTGTTCTTACAAAAAGAAGATGGAGGAACATCCTAATAACGCTGTCATACCTTGTGATGCACGGTCACCGCCATTAATCAAAACAGCCGATCGGATAACTCACTTTGGTCATATTCCTTATCGCTCGACATGCTGGTCAGTTAAAAAAAAAAAAAATAATGCATTAAAATTGCTATGGATCAATACAAGGCACTTGAGAGAGGCTTTACAACAGGAGATTGCACTTAATGACAGTAACAGCTCACTCTCACAAAGCCATTGGCTTTGTAATGCAAACATGATAAATGGTGGAAGGGTCTGTTTTGGGAAGCCGGCCTCTCGCAGACCTCATGGTCAAAAAGTCGATGTCCGAGCAAAATATTAAACAATATTCCAAAAACCGAGTTGTCACATTAAAAGTGGCTCAGTGTGGCCCCGCAACTGACACTTCTGACATCAACCAAACCGTAAAATTAATATATATATACAAAAGAGAGGGCAGTACTCACAGGTCTTGAGAGGATGACGCTCAGTGAAGATTTCATTTTGAAATTTTGGCGAGGCACAAGCTCGTCTTCCTCCTGATATATAACTTATCATGGTGTCTTGGTTTACACCAGGGATATGCAATTAGCGGACCTCCAGCTGTTGCAAAACTACAAGTCCCATCATGCATCAGACTCTGGGTGTTATGCTTGTGGCTGCCAGAGTCTTGCTATGCCTCATGGGAATCGTAGTTCTGCAACAGCTGGAGGTCCGCTAATTGCATATCCCTGGTTTACACTCTTGGCTTTGGGTTTGGACTTCACAAGCACTGAAAATATCTCACAATCACACTGCAAGAAATTGAGAGGAGGATATTGGAAAGTGTGACCAACTTTAAAGAGACCCTGTTGCCAAATAAAAAATTAAGGTAAAATATCAAGTATTTAAAATGCTTACATGCCGTGGTTTCCATTCTATAAATTCATTTTTTCCCATAAATTTTTTTTTTCCCCAAGTAAATGCATAATGTGCATTTTTTTATTTATTTTTTACCTTTCCATAAATCATTTTTTTGCGTTATTTTTCCTTCCATAACTTATTTTCTTCCCAGAATTTTTTTTTCCCAATTAAATACACACAGTGTTTTTCTTTTTTATAAAGACAGGGTGGCTTCATTGTTACATACAGTGAAAGCAAGACAGGAGATTGGGTGCTTACATTCCTAGTTTCCTACATACAGTGGAACCAAGATATGGTGCCTACATTCTTACATACAGTAGAACCAAGATAGGATGACTACATTCCTACATATAGTGGAACCAAGATAGGGTGCCTACATTCCTACATGAGGTGGACCAATATTGGGTGGCTACCGTCCTTCTTACAGTGGAACCAAGATAGGGTGCCTACGTTTCTACATACAGTGGACCCAAGATTTGGTGGCTCTGTTCCTTCATAAAGTGGAACCAAGATTGGGTGGCTGCATTCCTACATACAGTGGACCCAAGATTGGGTGGCTACGTTCCTTTATACAGTGGAGCCAAGATAGGGTGCCTACATTCCCACATGAGGTGAACCAAGATAGGGTGCCTACATTCCTACATGAGGTGGACTAAGATTGGGTGGCTATGTTCCTTCTTACAGTGGAAGCAAGATAGGGTGCCTACATACCTACATACAGTGGAACCAAGATTAGGTGGCTACGTTCCTTCTTACAGTGGAACCAAGATTGGGTGCCTACGTTCCTACATACAGTGGACCCAAGATTGGGTGGCTACGTTCCTTTATACAGTGGAGCCAAGATAGGGTGCCTACATTCCCACATGAAGTGAACCAAGATAGTGTGCCTACATTCCTACATGAGGTGGACTAAGATTGGGTGGCTAAGTTCCTTCTTACAGTGGAAGCAAGATAGGGTGCCTACATACCTACATACAGTGGAACCAAGATTAGGTGGCTACATTCCTTCTTACAGTGGAACCAAGACTGGGTGACTAGGTTCCTTTATACAGTGGAACAAGATAGGGTGCCTACATTCCTACATGAGGTGGAACCAACATCGGGTGGCTACGTTCCTACATACAGTGGAACCAAGATAGGGTGCCTACATTTCTACATACAATGGAACCAACACAGGGTGGCTACATTCCTACATGCAGTACAGTGGAACCAATATAGGGTGGGTATATTCCTACATACAGTACAGTGGAACCAAGACAGAGTAGCTATGTTCCTTCATACAGTGGGACCATGGAAAACGAAAATAGCCACCCTCTAACAGTAAGCCAGATCACAAGAGCAAAAAAAATAATAATTTGGAGATTTGGAGGAGGCTGAGAACAATAGTAAATACTTCTTAGGCCCCGTACACACGACCAGTTTCCTCGGCAGAATTTAGCTTCCGACCGAGTTTCTGGCTGAATTCTGCCGAGGAAACTGGTCGTGTGTACACTTTCGGCCGAGGAAGCCGACGAGGAGCTCGACGAGGAAATAGAGAACATGTTCTCTATTTCCTCGTTGTTCTATGGGAGCTCTCGTCCCGCCGAGGTCCTCGGTGGCTTCAGGGCTGAACTGGCCCAGGAACTCGATGTGTTTGGCACGTCGAGTTCCTCGGCCCTTTTCTACGACGCCTTAGAGTTACAAATATATTCTAGAATAACATTTATTTTTTTTAAAGCAGAGTTTAATGTCACGTTAAGGAAAAAACTGCAACAATTATATGAAATACACACTCATTAAAAATACACATACGTTCCATTTAATACAACTCATGCAGCTTAGTAAATTGACCCCTGTAGATTCCCTTTATCAAGTTATCAGAAGTTGGAGTCAAAATGGCCGCCCTACTGCTAACATCCGATCAACACAGCTGTGCTGTTCAATATAGGGATGGGAAAAGAGACCGAACGGAATTGTAGAAATAAAAAAAAAAAGGTAATTAAGCTTTATTTAATTTTCTGTATCTTTCCTCTCTTTAAGTAATGGCTTTCCGTAGTGCAGAAGTCCTCGCTGTGAAATTAATGAAGGTCTCTGGGAACAGGCAGGCAGCTTGTTATAAAGGGGCGTCGAGCCTGGCTTTTTACAGGTTACTCCCCAGAATGACTCCGGCTCTTTTAATGCTAAATAAGTAAAGTTTAATGGTATAACTGCAGATGAATTCAAAAGTTAAAATTACATTAAAAAATGACCTCTATCTATTTTATGTTGCTCGTTAAGAGCGGATATTTCTCGCTAGAGATTTGTCATATTAAGGAGAATTGAAACCGCTTATATCAATTAACTATATTATATCTACAGTAATCTCTTCCCCGATTACTGAAATACGTTTGATACTTAGCGAGGCGGCATAAATCACGCCCAAACAGCCCTTGTAAAAAAGCAAACAGCCCCAGACAGGGCTTGCACTATTCTGCTTTTCTTTTTCTTTTTTTCTTTTTTATAATTAGTTACATCTAGTTTAAATAGTAATTACAATACCACAGATCTAATAGAATGGTAATAATAAAATAAAGTAATTAGAATTTATTGGTGGAGGCAGAAGACGGTTTCGGAATTAATAGACGCAGCATGTGCGGTTCCGATTGGGTAATTAAAACGCAGGCTCCAGTCGAAATCGAAAATTAAGCCTTTTGAATGGCATACGGGGGGATGTGGCTTGGCTGTAAAGGGCTTATGTTCTTCTCCTGGGCATGACTAAGGTAGAGAAGATGTAACCAATTATCACTACATCACTGCTTGATCCCTCCCCAACACTACCTTAAAACCTTCCAGAAGATCCAATAGAATGGTAATAATAAAATAGAGTAATTAGAATTCATTGGTGGAGGCAGATGACGTTATTTGAATAAGCAGACACAGCATTTGCAGATTCTGATTGGATAATTAAAAGTACGGTCCGGTCCAAATTGAAAATGATATCTTCCAAAGGCATATGGGGATGTGGCTTAGCTGGGCTTATGTTCTTCTCTGGGGCACGACTAAGATGGATACAATGTAACCAGTTATCATTACCACACTGCTTGACCCCTACCCAACTCTACCTTAAAACCTTCCAGAAGATCCAATTGAATGATAATAATAAAATAGAGTAATTAGAATTCATTGGTGGAGGCAGAGGACGTTATTTGAATTAGCAGACACAGCATTTGCAGATTCTGATTGGATCATTTACAGTACGGTCCAGTCCAAATTGAAAATGAGATCTTCCAAAGGCATATGGGGATGTGGCTTAGCTGGGCTTATGTTCTTCTCTGGGGCACAACTAAGGTGGATACAATGTAACCAGTAATCAATACCACACTGCTTGACCCCTACCCAACTCTACCTTAAAACCTTCCAGAAGATCCAATTGAATGATAATAATAAAATAGAGTAATTAGAATCCATTGGTGAAGGCAAAATACATTTTCTGAAACAATAGATGCAGTATGTGCCGTTCGAATCGGGTAATTAAAAGTAGGTTCCCGTCTAAATTGAAAATGAAACCTTTGAAAGGCATATGGGATATGTGACTTAGCTATAGAGGGTATATGTTCTTCTCCCAGGCATGACTAAGGTAGATAAGAGTTAACCCGTTATGACTACCACACTGCCTGATCCCTCCCCAACTCTATATTAACCGTGGAGGACTCAGGTTCTTCTCTTGGGCATAACTAAGATAGTTACAAGGTCATCGGTTATGACTACTAACCTGATTGATCCCTCCCCAACTCTACTTAATCCCTTCCAGAAGATCTAATAGAATTGTAGTAATAAAATAGAGTAATTGCAATTTATTGGTGGAAGACGTTTTCGGAATTAATAGACACAACACGTGTGGTCTCTGACCGGGTAATTAAAAGTATGCCCCAGCCTAAGTTGAAAATTAAGCTTTTATTGGTTCTTACATACAGTGGAACCAAGACAGTTTGGCTACGCTGCTACATACAGTGGAACCAAGACCCAGTAGCTACATTCCTCAATACAGTGTGGAACCAAGACAAGGGGACTACTTTCCTAAAAATAGTGGAACCAAGACAGGTTGGGTATGTTCCTACATAAAGTGGGGACCAAGACAGGGTGGTCATGTTCCTACATACAGTGGAACCATGACAGGGTGGCTAGATTCCTACATACAGTGGAACCAAGACAGGGTGGCTATGCTGCTACATACAGTGGACCCAAGACAAGGTGATCACATCCTGCATACAGTGGAACTAAGACAAGGTGTCTGAAGTCCTACATACAGTGGAGCCTAGTGGAAAATACATTTTCTGAACTAATAGACTCAGCATATGCAGTTCCAATCGGGCAATTAAAATTATGCTCCAGTCGAAATTGAAAATCAAACTTTCGAAAGGCACACTGAGGGCTTATGTTCTTCTCTTGGGCATGACTAAGGGAGTTAGGAGGTCACCAGTAATCACTACTACACTGCTTGATCCCTCCCCAACTCTACATAATCCCTTCCAGTAGATATAATATAATGGTGATAATAAAATAGAGTAATTTTAATCGTATGGTGAAGGCAAAATACATTTTCTGAAATATAATCATAGACGGGAGCATGTTCAGTTCCAATCAGGTAATTAAAAGTATACTCCAGTCTAAATTAAAAAAGAAGCCTTTGAAAGGCATATGTAATTGGAATTTATTGGTGGAAGACATTTTCGGAATTAATAGACACAGCACATGTGGTTCCCATTGGGTGATTAAAAGTAGGCTTCAGTTAAAATTGGAAGCTAAGCCTTTGAAAGGCATATGGAGTATGTGGCTTAGGGTGTAAAGGGTGAATGTTTTCCTCATAGGCATGACTAGGGTAGAAAAGAGGTAACCAGTTATCACAACCATACTGCTTGATCCCTTCCCAACTCTACCTTAATCCCTTCCAGAAGATCCAATCAAATGGCAGTAATAAAATAGAGTAATTTGAATCTGTTCGTGAAGGCAAAAGAAATTTTCTGAAATAATAGACGGAGCGTGTTCGGTTCCAATCGGGTAATTAAAAGTAAGCTCCGGTCTAAATTAAAAAAGAAGCCTTTGAAAGGCATATAGGGGGTGAGGCTTAGCTATAGAGTGCTTGACTAAGGGAGATAAGAGTTAACCCGTTATGGCTACCACACTGCTTGATCCCTCCCCAACTCTATATTAACTGTAGAGGACTTAGGTTCTTCTCTTGGGCATGACAAAGATAGTTAGGAGGTCACTGGTTATAACTACTAACCTGATTGATCCCTCCCCAACTCTACCTTCCAGAAGATCTAATAGAATGGTAATAATAAAATTAGAGCAATTGGAATTTATTGGTTGAACACGTTTTTGGAATTAATAGACACAGCTCGTGTGGTTTCCAACTGGGTAACTAAAAGTATGCCCCAGCCTAAGTTGAAAATTAAGCCTTCATTGCTTCCTACATACAGTGGAACCAAGACAGGTTGGTTACACTGCCACATACAGTGGAACCAAGAACCAGTATCTACATTACTCAATACAGTGGAACCAAGACAGGTTGGCTACGTTCCTACATACAGTGGGGACCAAGACAGGGTGGGTATGTTCCTACATACAGTGGGGACCAAGACAGGTTCGGTATGTTCCTACATACAGTGGGGACCAAGACAGCGTGGCTAAATCCCTACATACAGTTGAACCAAGACAGGGTGGCTACATTCCTACATACAGTGGAACCGAGACAGGATGGCTACATTCCTACATATAGTAGAACCGAAACAGGTTGGGTATGTTCCTACACGGAGTGGAACCAAGACAGGGTAGCTACATTCCTACATACAGTGGAACCAAGACAGGTTCGGTATGTTCCTACATACAGTGGGGACCAAGACAGCGTGGCTAAATCCCTACATACAGTGGAACCAAGACAGGTTGGGTATGTTCCTACATACAGTGGAACCAAGACAGGGTAGCTGCATTCCTACATACAGTGGAACCAAGACAGGGTGACTACATTCCTACATACAGTGGGACCAAGATAGGATGGCTACATTCCTACATACTGTGGAACTAAGACAGATGGCTACATTCCTACATACAGTGGATCCAAGACAAAGGTGGCAACACCCCTACATACAGTGGAACCAAGACAGGTTGGGCATGTTCCTACACCAGGGAGGACTAGCCATTGGGACTACCAGGAGTTTCAGTGACAGCGGACCGCCGCCCCCTCCGCTCCTCTGTCTCTCCCTCCCCACAGCGCTCACCTCCTCTCCCTCCTCGCAGTGCTCACGTGGGGGGAACAGAGAAGCAGGGTGGATGACAGAGGAGCATCGGGGGGACCAGAAGGAGCACGGGGGAGGGGACAGACAGCTAACTCAACCGCTATGGTCTGGGAGTTTCTCACTTCTGCCTAATCTTGTCCCATAGGGGGGGGGGCACCAAACTGATTCTTTGCCCCCGGGTGAAATAATGTCTAGCTTCCGCAATGGTACTGCCTATAAGAGTACCAGTACCAGCCGTTCTACTCTAATAAAGTAGAATGGCTAGTGGCTAGTGAAGGGGGAGAGGGGGCTTGGGTGGCTGGGGGGGGGGGGCGGGAGTTGTCTGGCCGCCATAGGAGAGACCTGTCAAAGTGGGCCAGTGTGGATGAAGTTCAGGGCCAAATTTTTGTCCCAGTCCAGCCCTGTCTACACACAGTGGAACAAAGACAGGATGGCTACATTCCTACATACAGTGGAACCAAGACAGGGTGCATATGTTCCTCAATACAGTGGAACCAAGACAGGGTGGCTACATCCCTACATACCATGGAACCAAGACAGGGTGCATATGTTCCTCAAAACAGTGGAAGCCAGACAGGTTGGGTATGTTCCTACATACAATGGAACAAAGACAGTTTGAGTATGTTGCTACATACAGTGGAACCAAAACAGGTTGGGTATGTTCCTACATACAGTGGAACCAAGAGAGGTTGGGTATGTTCCTACATACAGTGGAACCAAGACAGGTTTGGTATGTTCTACACACAGTGGAACTAAGACAGGGTGGCTACATTCCTACATACAGTGGAACCAAGAGAGTTTGAGTATGTTCCTCCTACATACAGTGGAACCAAGAGAGTTTGAGTATGTTCCTCCTACATACAGTGGAACCAAGAGAGGTTGAGTATGTTCCTCCTACATACAGTGGAACCAAGACAGGTTGGATATGTTCCTACATACAGTGGAAACAGGACAGGGTGGCTACATTCCTACATACAATGGAACAAAGACAGGGTGGGTATGTTTCTACATACAGTGGGGACCAAGACAGGGAGACTATGTTGAATGAGGGCTATAGAGTGCGTATGTTCTTCTCCTAGGAATTAATAAGGTAGACAAGAGTTAGCCTGTTATGTCTACCACACTGCTTAGTCCCCCCCCCCCTCCCAACTCTACCTTAAACCCTTCCAGAAGAATCTGATCTCTCCTCCTATCAGCATACATCTTGTCAACACGTGAACTGCTTGGCTCCTCATGCTGCTTCTTCTTCTGACACTCCCGCCCTGCTGTACGGGGGCTACAAGAGGTCACATTCAGGTACTTACACGGCTTGCATTTTATAAATAAATGTTAATGATGTATTAATGATTACATAGTTGCATTCACTTGTGTCTTTTATCTCTGCCTGGAGTTCGGGATTTAGGACCCATGGTAGCGCGATGCACATTTGCGGCGTATTGTTGCCTGGCTGCACTATCTGATGGGTTGAGGGGGTCGCCGTGTCCCCACATTGCGCTTCTCCTCCGTTGTGTCTTCATTAATAAGGAGGACGCGGCGTTACACGGGGGCCCTGGAAGAAATCTCCGCTTATTTTGAGAGCGCCAGCCGCCTTCGCAGGCTCCTCTCTTCTTTTTTAGTCCTCTCCTATCTGCAGGATATTGACAGCTGTGACAAGACTTTGATTATCTAGTCAGCGGGAGGCAGAATCTTGTCACTTGTCAGGTGTGAGGCGCCGTCCTCCGCTTGATGGAACAATTGGAAAGAGATAGGCTGAGAACCAGCCGCATCGGGGTCACCGGGCCGGCGGGCGAGCTGCTGGAAGGTTACTGAACACCCTCATTAGTGGCCCCCAAATGTCCGCCGAGATACGAGGAGGGGCCCCCCCAACTGTGCAAAGGGGAGAAAACCCAACTTCAGCATCCTGAGGATCATTATGTGAAGGATCTGAGCTGACTTCATTGTCTCCACTCATCATCATCATCATCATTATTATATACAGAGGATTTCCTAAATGTTTTCTAAAATGTCAGAAATAATAAAAAATTATACAAAGATTACAATGTACAGTATATTGTACCCTGCCAGGGAGTGTGGCACTACAAGCCCCAGCATAGATCCCGGATGATGTCACTACAAGTCCCAGCATAGATCCCAGGAGATATCACTACAAGTCCCAGCATAGATCCAATGTGATGTCACTACAAGTCCCAGCATAGATCCCGGGAGATATCACTACAAGTCCCAGCATAGATCTCGGGGGATATCACTACAAGCCCCAGCATAGATCCCGGATGATGTCACTACAAGTCCCAGCATAGATCCCTGGTGATGTCACTACAAGTCCCAGCATAGATCCCGCCTGATGTCACTACACGTCTCAGCATAGATCCCGGGAGATATCACTACAAGTCCCATCATAGATCCCGGGTGATGTCACTACAAGTCTCAGGATAGATCCCGGGAGATGTCACTACAAGTCCCAGCATAGATCCCAGGGGATATCACTATAAGTCCCAGCATAGATCTCGGGTGATGTCACTACAAGTCCCAGCATAGATCCCAGGGGATATCACTACAAGTCCCAGCATAGATCCCGGATGATGTCACTACAAGTCCCAGCATAGATCCCAGGGGATATCACTATAAGTCCCAGCATAGATCCTGGGTGATGTCACTACAAGTCCCAGCATAGATCTCAAGTGATGTCACTACACGTCTCAGCATAGATCCCAGGAGATATCACTACAAGTCCCAGCATAGATCCCGGATGATGTCACTACAAGTCCCAGCATAGATCCCGGGTGATGTCACTACAAGTCCCAGCATAGATCCCGGGTGATGTCACTACAAGTCCCAGCATAGATCTCAAGTGATGTCACTACACGTCTCAGCATAGATCCCGGGGGATGTCACTACAAGTCCCAGCATAGATCCCGGGTGATGTCACTACAAGTCCCAGCATAGATCTCAAGTGATGTCACTACACGTCTCAGCATAGATCCCGGGGGATGTCACTACAAGTCCCAGCATATATCCCAGGGGATGTCACTACAAGTCCCAGCATAGATCCCAAGTGATGTCACTTAAGTCCCAGCATAGATCCCGTGTGATGTCACTACAAGTCCCAGCATAGATCCCAGGGGATGTCACTACAAGTCCCAGCATAGATCCCGTGTGATGTCACTACAAGTCCCAGCATAGATCCCTGGTGATGTCACTACAAGTCCCAGCATAGATCCCGGGTGATGTCACTACAAGTCCCAGCATAGATCCCGGGGGATGTCACTACACGTCTCAGCATAGATCCCGGGAGATATCACTACAAGTCCCAGCATAGACCCTGGGTGATGTCACTACAAGTCCCAGCATAGATCCCGTGTGATGTCACTACAAGTCCCAGCATAGATCCCGGGGGATGTCACTACAAGTCCCAGCATAGATCCCGGGGAATGTCACCATAAGTCCCAGCATAGATCCCGGGTGATGTCACTACAAGTCCCAGCATAGATCCCGCCTGATGTCACTACACGTCTCAGCATAGATCCCGGGAGATATCACTACAAGTCCCATCATAGATCCCGTGTGATGTCACTACAAGTCTCAGGATATATCCCGGGGTATGTCACTACAAGTCCCAGCATAGATCCCGGGAGATGTCACTACAAGTCCCAGCATAGATCCCAGGGGATATCACTATAAGTCCCAGCATAGATCCCGGGTGATGTCACTACAAGTCCCAGCATAGATCCCAGGGGATATCACTACAAGTCCCAGCATAGATCCCGGATGATGTCACTACAAGTCCCAGCATAGATCCCAGGGGATATCACTACAAGTCCCAGCATAGATCCTGGGTGATGTCACTACAAGTCCCAGCATAGATCTCAAGTGATGTCACTACACGTCTCAGCATAGATCCCAGGACATATCACTACAAGTCCCAGCATAGATCCCGGGGGATGTCACTACAAGTCCCAGCATAGATCCCGGGGGATGTCACTACAAGTCCCAGCATAGATCCCGGGGGATGTCACTACAAGTCCCAGCATAGATCTCAAGTGATGTCACTACACGTCTCAGCATAGATCCCGGGGGATGTCACTACAAGTCCCAGCATATATCCCAGGGGATGTCACTACAAGTCCCAGCATAGATCCCGGATGATGTCACTACAAGTCCCAGCATAGATCCCTGGTGATGTCACTACAAGTCCCAGCATAGATCCCGCCTGATGTCACTACACGTCTCAGCATAGATCCCGGGAGATATCACTACAAGTCCCATCATAGATCCCGGGTGATGTCACTACAAGTCTCAGGATATATCCCGGGGTATGTCACTACAAGTCCCAGCATAGATCCCGGGAGATGTCACTACAAGTCCCAGCATAGATCCCAGGGGATATCACTATAAGTCCCAGCATAGATCTCGGGTGATGTCACTACAAGTCCCAGCATAGATCCCAGGGGATATCACTACAAGTCCCAGCATAGATCCCGGATGATGTCACTACAAGTCCCAGCATAGATCCCGGGTGATGTCACTACAAGTCCCAGCATAGATCCCGGGTGATGTCACTACAAGTCCCAGCATAGATCTCAAGTGATGTCACTACACGTCTCAGCATAGATCCCGGGGGATGTCACTACAAGTCCCAGCATAGATCCCGGGTGATGTCACTACAAGTCCCAGCATAGATCTCAAGTGATGTCACTACACGTCTCAGCATAGATCCCGGGGGATGTCACTACAAGTCCCAGCATATATCCCAGGGGATGTCACTACAAGTCCCAGCATAGATCCCAAGTGATGTCACTTAAGTCCCAGCATAGATCCCGTGTGATGTCACTACAAGTCCCAGCATAGATCCCAGGGGATGTCACTACAAGTCCCAGCATAGATCCCGTGTGATGTCACTACAAGTCCCAGCATAGATCCCTGGTGATGTCACTACAAGTCCCAGCATAGATCCCGGGTGATGTCACTACAAGTCCCAGCATAGATCCCGGGGGATGTCACTACACGTCTCAGCATAGATCCCGGGAGATATCACTACAAGTCCCAGCATAGACCCTGGGTGATGTCACTACAAGTCCCAGCATAGATCCCGTGTGATGTCACTACAAGTCCCAGCATAGATCCCGGGGGATGTCACTACAAGTCCCAGCATAGATCCCGGGGAATGTCACCATAAGTCCCAGCATAGATCCCGGGTGATGTCACTACAAGTCCCAGCATAGATCCCGCCTGATGTCACTACACGTCTCAGCATAGATCCCGGGAGATATCACTACAAGTCCCATCATAGATCCCGTGTGATGTCACTACAAGTCTCAGGATATATCCCGGGAGATGTCACTACAAGTCCCAGCATAGATCCCAGGGGATATCACTATAAGTCCCAGCATAGATCCCGGGTGATGTCACTACAAGTCCCAGCATAGATCCCAGGGGATATCACTACAAGTCCCAGCATAGATCCCGGATGATGTCACTACAAGTCCCAGCATAGATCCCAGGGGATATCACTATAAGTCCCAGCATAGATCCTGGGTGATGTCACTACAAGTCCCAGCATAGATCTCAAGTGATGTCACTACACGTCTCAGCATAGATCCCAGGAGATATCACTACAAGTCCCAGCATAGATCCCGGGGGATGTCACTACAAGTCCCAGCATAGATCCCGGGGGATGTCACTACAAGTCCCAGCATAGATACCGGGGGATGTCACTACAAGTCCCAGCATAGATCTCAAGTGATGTCACTACACGTCTCAGCATAGATCCCGGGAGATATCACTACAAGTCCCAGCATAGATCCCGGATGATGTCACTACAAGTCCCAGCATAGATCCCGGGTGATGTCACTACAAGTCCCAGCATAGATCCCGGGTGATGTCACTACAAGTCCCAGCATAGATCCCGGGTGATGTCACTACAAGTCCCAGCATAGATCTCAAGTGATGTCACTACACGTCTCAGCATAGATCCCGGGGGATGTCACTACAAGTCCCAGCATAGATCCCGGGTGATGTCACTACAAGTCCCAGCATAGATCTCAAGTGATGTCACTACACGTCTCAGCATAGATCCCG
Organism: Rana temporaria; assembly: GCF_905171775.1. Lineage (NCBI taxonomy): Eukaryota > Metazoa > Chordata > Amphibia > Anura > Ranidae > Rana > Rana temporaria. The sequence goes on along the minus strand of NC_053499.1, from coordinate 154,884,770 downwards.
GGGGATGTCACTACAAGTCCCAGCATATATCCCAGGGGATGTCACTACAAGTCCCAGCATAGATCCCAAGTGATGTCACTTAAGTCCCAGCATAGATCCCGTGTGATGTCACTACAAGTCCCAGCATAGATCCCAGGGGATGTCACTACAAGTCCCAGCATAGATCCCAGGAGATATCACTACAAGTCCCAGCATAGATCCCGGGGGATGTCACTACAAGTCCCAGCATAGATCCCAGGGGATGTCACTACAAGTCCCAGCATAGATCCCAGGAGATATCACTACAAGTCCCAGCATAGACCCTGGGTGATGTCACTACAAGTCCCAGCATAGATCCTGGGGATATCACTACAAGTCCCAGCATAGATCCCAGGAGATATCACTACAAGTCCCAGCATAGATCCCGGGGATATCATTTATTTCACAATATCTTTTTGTCTACCTATAGAACTATCTATTATGTATCTATTGCCATATATCTATAGAATCTAACCTTCCATCCATTCTGTTGTAATCAGGAAAATTTTAATTTTTGAGCCTCATAGCAAATGCAAAGTGACAGTTGGTGTCCCGGAAAGACGTCCCCCTGACACTTAGGACCCCTCCCTATGGAGGTTGAGCACCACTGATCCTCAGAAGATCCAGGAACACGCTTGGCTTGGCCGCCACTGTCTGAGCCGCCGAGGCCAATGCTTGGCGGGGCGATTGAACCGTTCCTTACATGTTATTTGCACATTTCCAATCAATGATGTTTCATAGATGGATATGTGATGCAGGAACAGTCCTGTCATAAATAAAAAGCTCTCCACAGAGACGGGAGGAGAAGGGTGGGGGGGGGTGAGATGAATGACACAGACCGATCGATGGACTATCAGTGATGGCTTCAATCTATTTTATTGTTATTCAACCCATCATGCAATCTCAAGTATTAAAACGAATGACTATGAACTATTGATGTCCTTCAGACGTTTGATTTACTTCCTTCACAATGACTGATTAAGGAGTTTATGTTAAAACAAAGACTCTTGTATGGTCATTAACCAGCCAGGGGACGGTCTGTTTAAATGGATGCGCTGCTGACTGGAGCAATTCTGGGATCTTTAGACCTGGAAGAAGAACTACAAGGGCCAGTCAGCCAAATTCCTCTATTCTGTATTTTTAGAAAAAAAAAAAATCTAGGCATGTGCTATGTACAGGGTGGAGATTCCAGATGTGTGCTATGTACAGAGTGCAGAATCCAGATGTGTGCTATGTACAGAGTGCAGAATCCAGATGTCTGCTATGTACAGAGTGCAGAATCCAGATGTGTGCTATGTACAGAGTGCAGAATCCAGATGTGTGCTATGTACAGAGTGCAGAATCCAGATGTGTGCTATGTACAGGGTACAGATTCCAGGCGTGTGCTATGTACAGGGTACAGATTCCAGGTGTGTTCTATGTACAGGGTGCAGAATCCAGGCGTGTGCTATGTACAGAGTGCAGAATCCAGATGTGTGCCATGTACAGGGTGCAGATTCCAGGCGTGTGCTATGTACAGGGTACAGATTCCAGGCGTGTGCTATGTACAGGGTACAGATTCCAGGCGTGTGATATGTACAGGGTACAGATTCCAGGCGTGTGATATGTACAGGGTGCAGATTCCAGGCGCGTTCTATGTACAGGGTGCAGATTCCAGACATGTGCTATGTACAGGGTGCAGATTCCAGGCGCGTTCTATGTACAGGGTGCAGATTCCAGACATGTGCTATGTACAGGGTGCAGATTCCAGGCGTGTGCTATGTACAGGGTGCAGATTCCAGTCATGTGCTATGTACAGGGTGCAGATTCCAGGTGTGTGCTATGTACAGGGTGCAGATTCCAGTCGCGTGCTATGTACAGAGTGCAGAATCCAGATGTGTGCTATGTACAGGGTGCAGATTCCAGGCGTGTGCTATGTACAGGGTGCAGATTCTAAAATTACAAAGGGAGAGCATCTGAAAGGGAGACCCTGGTTGGTTACCAACACCCCTATGTTAAATAGGAGAGGAGAATTTCCCCAAGGTGGGGCTTTAACGGTAACAATTGATTCAAAGAGCGTATGATTTCAGTAAAATTTATTATATAATTTAATACAAAAAGTGTAAAAAAAACAATTTGTTTAAGAACAAAGTACATAGGTGCGTGTTGGACTCATCCACAGGGATAAATTCAGGCCCTACGCGTTTCGGAATAAAGTCCCTTCTTCAGGGGCCAAAATCTGTGTTGGGTTGTACCGTCACCACGTATGTGAACCATAAAGGACCGGAGGACATCAAAGCGGTGGCGCCAGGTTCCTGAGATGGAAAAACAGGAGCACCAAAGGGCACAAATGGGGTCTCACTCTCTTTCAGGCAAACCCGGGGCGAACACTCTGGAGCGTCAAAATATATATACAAAGCCCCTGCAGTGGAGCAGAAGGAATGCCAAATACAGCCAGAGGGGTCAGAAGAGAGCTCTGTATAGAGGCTCTGTGTTTCTTAAAACTCTAATATGAGAAGTAGAGACTCGTCACAGCCGCCGTCTGCCGAGACTTTGCAGATTCTAGGCATGTGCTATGTACAGGGTGCAGATTTCAGGTGTGTGCTATGTGCAAGGTGCAGATTCCAGGCGTGTGCTATGTACAGGGTGCAGATTCCAGGCGTGTGCTATGTACAGGGTGCAGATTCCAGGTGTGTGCTATGTACAGGGTGCAGATTCCAGGCGTGTGCTATGTACAGGGTGCAGATTCCAGGTGTGTGTGCTATGTACAGGGTGCAGATTCCAGGCGTGTGCTATGTACAGGGTGCAGATTCCAGGCGTGTGCTATGTACAGGGTACAGAATCCAGATGTGTGCTATGTACAGAGTGCAGAATCCAGATGTGTGCTATGTACAGAGTGCAGAATCCAGATGTGTGCTATGTACACGGTGCAGATTCCAGGCGTGTGCTATGTACAGGGTGCAGATTCCAGGTGTGTGCTATGTACAGGGTGCAGATTCCAGGCGCGTGCTATGTACAGGGTGCAGATTCCAGGCGTGTGCTATGTACAGGGTGCAGAATCCAGTCGTGTGCTATGTACAGGGTGCAGATTCCAGGCGTGTGCTATATACAGGGTGCAGATTCCAGGCGTGTGCTATGTACAGGGTGCAGATTCCAGGTGTGTGCTATGTACAGTGTGCAGATTCCAGGTGTGTGTTATGTACAGGGTGCAGATTCCAGGCAGGGGCGGACTGACCATTGGGACTCTCGGGCACTGCCCGAGGGCCCCCATGACACTAGGGGGCCCCATCAGGGTTGCCAGGCTCAATAAAACCAGGGACAGTATGTAAAAATCTGTGTTTTTTTTACATCTGTCCCTGATATGTCCAAAACTGACATGCTTTTGATGTGAAAATCCTGAGATTTTAGCTGCCCTGCCTATGCAATGCCTCCTGACGTGGTGGCCATCTGTAAGCCTGGGTGCCCCATAATCTTCTATTGCCCAGGGGGGCCCCATGAGTTGTCAATCCACCCCTGATTCCAGGTGTGTGCTATGTACAGGGCGCAGATTCCAGGCGTGTGCTATGTACAGGGTGCAGATTCCAGGTGTGTGCTATGTACAGGGTGCAGATTCCAGGCGTGTGCTATGTACAGGGTGCAGATTCCAGGTGTGTGCTATGTACAGGGTGCAGATTCCAGGCGTGTGTTATGTACAGGGCGCAGATTCCAGGCGTGTGCTATGTACAGGGTGCAGATTCCAGGTGTGTGCTATGTACAGGGTGCAGATTCCAGGCGTGTGCTATGTACAGGGTGCAGATTCCAGGTGTGTGCTATGTACAGGGTGCAGATTCCAGGCGTGTGCTATGTACAGGGTGCAGATTCCAGGCGTGTGTTATGTACAGGGTGCAGATTCCAGGTGTGTACAACCCATGTGCACACCTATAGCGGACACCTTGCTGATCCCTGATTCCGGGGGGGGGGGGGGGGGGCTTGCCCCCCCTTGCCCCTACCTGCGGACACCAATGGTGAGCGGTCTTTATTACAGGAAGTCTCACACTGGATTACTGCACAGATCTGGAGGAAATACACAAAGCTCACCGAGATTCCAGGAATAATACACGTGGATCTTATATTTACACATTTTTTGCTAATCCCGGAGTTTAGCTTTTACGTTTTTATCTTTTCCACGTCTCCGGTTAGTTCCAACAATGCTTTGATTCCGATTTTTGCACCTGGAGAAGAGCGAGATAGGAAGGTCAATTACTGAACGTTTTGCCTTTTCCCTCCTTTCATAACAAAAAAAAACGCAGATGGGAAATTGTCAAGACGTTGTTTTTTTTTTTCTTGACGGTCGTGAAATGAAGGGGGGTATTCGCGTCTATCAGCTTGTTAGTAGTGAGAAAGGAAAAAAGGGAGTGAGACTCACACAGATCCAAATAGTAAGGGAGTCAGTAAGCCGCGCCGACCTTCAGGTACTCTGGGAACAACAAACAAAATACATAAAAAAAAAAAAAAAGATTTTGAATATTTCAACTTGCGTCTGCGAAACTCGGAGCCTTCCTTGAAAACAGCGCAGGAAGTCCCCGGCAAATTAAAGCTAGTCGTTATTGAGTCCAAAAATACTCTTGCTGTCGGCGAAATACATTTTTAATTATTTTCTTACTAACTGTCATTTTTCATCAAGCTTCCCGCGACGCCTGTGCCAAACCATGCAAGAAAAGCGCTCGGGAACTAAGTGCGCGGATAGATCAAAAGGCCTCGCCGCTTTCATATGTGGACATCGAAACCAAGTGTTCCCCATTGATTTCCTTTTTTTGTAATGAGCGTCTTCTGGCTAATAAACGGCATTTATTGTCGGGGACGCTGTAAACAGGACGCTGTTAGATAGGAGGGGCCTTCCCAGGAACGTCACAATTGTTAAGGCTGAAATTCCGGGGACCAGGGCCATCCTATCTGAGCACTGCCCAGGGGCCCCTGCACTTTTCCCAAAGAAGCTGCTCCTTAACCGCTTTAACAGACAATTGCGCGGTCGTGCGACGTGGCTCCCAAACAAAATCGGCGTCCTTTTTTCCCCACAAATAGAGCTTTCTTTTGGTGGTATTTGATCACCTCTGCGGTTTTTATTTTTTGCGCTATAAACAAAAATAGAGCGACAATTTTGAAAAAAATGCAATATTTTTTATTTTTTGCTGTAATAAATATCCCCCAAAAAATATTTATAAAAACAATTTTTTCCCTCAGTTTAGGCCGATACGTATTCTTCTACCTATTTTTGGTAAAAAAAATCCGGGGAGCGATCGCGACGGGGCGGCTATAAACGAATAGCTGCGGCGTCGTCCCGGATCGCTCCCCGCGGGAATCCGACCGCTGCATGTAGCGGGGGGGGGGGGGGGTCTCGATCGGACACCCGACCCACGTCTAGGCAGGGACGTACAGGTACGCCAATGTGCCTGTACGTGCCATTCTGCCAACGTATATGTACATGCAGCGGTCTGGAAGTGGTTAAGTCCACGTTGCCAGGAAATTGCTGGGGGCGCCCGGGAACATCCAGTTCTCGGGACTCGCGAGCGCACTCACGATGCCCGCTGGCCAGCAAATTTAAAGGGACAAACAGGTACGCCCATTTGCCAGCCCGTGCCATTGTGTCGGCGTACATGTGTGTGCGGCGGTCGCTATGTGGTCAGGACCTCCAGCAGGGGGGTACAGGCATTACACCTGTAAGGGGCTCGATGGTCCCCAGGGGCCCTACTGGCCTCCCTCCCGTTTTTTATTTTGCATTACACCTGTAAGGGGCCCGATTGTCACCAGGGCCCCTTATAGGCCCGATTGACCCCCTCCCTTTTTTTTATATATATATATTTTTTGCATTATACCTGTAAGGGGCCCAATGGTCCCCAGGGCCCCTTACAGGTCCAGCCAGCCCCCCCCCCTGTTTATTATCTCGCGTCAGGAGGGAAGAGATTACACTTGTTTTTTTTTCCGTCAGCACCCCCCCTGGTTCTCTGCTCCAGGGGGGCCCTGCGTAAAGCTGTGTAAGAGGCCCCAACATTTGTGATGGCTGCCCTGATGTGGTTAAAGCCGAGTTGCGTCCAAAAATGGAACTTCCGTTTTAAGGGAAGGGGACCCCCTGACATGCCAAATGCCATTTTTTTTGGGGGGTGGGGGAACCCTCTTTTTAGAGGGTTCCAGCCCCCACTTCCTCCCGGGGCACCGCGGCACCAGAAGGAAGTTCACCTCCCCCCACTTCCCTCTCAGCAATCATCTGGGACACGTCACAGTGCTCAGCGTGGCTCGCGCATCCGCAGCCGGGCGCCCACAGTAGTGATGCCGGCGCCAGGGAAGAGGAGCGGGGCTTCGTTCCCCCCGCATCCCAGTATTTTTAGCTGCTAACTTTACATTTTTTTTTTTTTAAGTCGGAACTCCGCTTTAAATAAATCGCGATTTCTCAACAATAATTGTAGAAAATGGCGTTTGGCGTTGCTTACCGCGACTTGGGAAGTGACGCAGGGTGCTAGGATGAGTCTAGTCTACGTCACCGCGCACCCTGTTGCCTTGGGAAAAAAAATCGAAGTGTTCTAATCACCATCTAGCGTTTCAGGTGATGTAACTGTTTTATCTGACTGTTAATTAATTCCCAAGACAGACCACTTTCCCGAGTCTACGCGATTTTGCGACAAAGTCTCCTATCCTGAAGAGATGAATAATTTATCGAGCGTTCCGATGACTGCGGCTCAAGAAATATTTGTCCAACACGATGCATGATGGGTGATGGAAACCATTAACCCACGCGGCGCCGAGGAGAGGAACCCGACGCGTTTCCGCTTTACGGAACCATTAAAAATCATCCGACGGGCTCTCAGTATAGAGATAATCCTCGAAGGTCACTTTCTTCTTCTTATTTTTTTTTATTTTTTTCATCATTCATTATAAATATTTATGTATGCAGGTTAATTAAAAAATACATATTACTGAAGATTTTGCTTGCACATTGAGTTTATTAGGTTTATTGTCATGCTTAGTCATGTGCTTGACATTTTTATTATCCTAATGAATGAGAGACATGAGATAATAATGCCTTTGATTCAGACAGTCAGAAAAAATGAAAAAGATGCGATTCAGGGAGAGCTTATAACCTTGTGCTGAAATACAGATCTCTGTCTATTGTCTCCAAGGAATCAGATCTCCACTATATCGTCAAAAGTATTGGGACGCCTGCCTTTACACACACATGGGGCCAAATTCTCAAAAAGTCTGCGTAACTTAAATTTCAGCAGTTAAGTTACACTGACTTAAAATTTCTACCTAAGTGCCTGATCGTCAAAGCACTTAGGTAGAAATTACACGCTGTGTAACTTAAGAGCCACCGTCGTAAGGCGGTCCTCCTCTCCTGGGGGCGTTTAAAATTGAAATGAGGCGCGCTCCCGCGCCGGCCGTACTGCGCATGCGTGTGACGTCATTTTCCCGACGTGCAGCGCGCGAACGTAATTAACGCCGGTCGGCTTTGAGAATTTCGACGGGACACTAAAGTTGCGACGGGTGAAAAAAAAAGACGCGCCGGGAAAACAAATAATTATAAAAAAAAATGTCAGCGTCGCTCAGCATGCATTCCTGAGAGGGAGAACTCGATGCCAATTTTCAAAGAAAAAAACGGCATGGGTTCCCCCCCCAGGAGCATACCAGGCCCTTAGGTCTGGTATGGGTTGTAAGGAGACCCCCCCACGCCGAAAAATTGACGTAGGGGGTCCCCCTACAATCCATACCAGACCCGTATCCAAAGCACGCTACCCGGCCGGTCAGGAATGGGAGTGGGGACGAGCGAGCGTCCCCCCCCCTCCTGAGCCGTGCCAGGCCGCATGCCCTCAACATGGGGGGGGTTGGGTGCTCTGGGGCAGGGGGGCGCACTGCGGGCCCCCCCACCCCAGAGCACCCTGTCCCCATGTTGATGAGGACAGGACCTCTTCCCGACAACCCTTGCCATTGGTTGTCGGGGTCTGCGGGAGGGGACTTATCGGAATCTGGGAGTCCCCTTTAATAAGGGGGCCCCCAGATACCGGCCCCCCACCCTAAGTGAATGGATATGGGGTACATCGTACCCCTATCCATTCACCTGGAGGCAAAAAGTAAAATTTAGTAAACACACAACACAAGGCTTTTTAAAATAATTTATTATTCTGCTCCGGATGCCCCCCCTGTCTTCGTTATTAGCTCAATTAGCAGGGGGGGCTTCTTCTTCCACTCTCCGGGGGTCTTCTCCGCTCTCCGGGGGTCTTCCGCTCTCCGGGGGTCTTCCGCTCTCCGGGGGTCTTCTCCGCTCTCCGGGGGGGGCTTCTCCGGACTCCGGGGGGCTTCTTCCATCTTCTCCCCTCTTCCGCTGTTGACTCGGCGAACCCCGGAGAGCGGAGAAGACCCCCGGAGAGCGGAAGACCCCCGGAGAGTGGAAGAAGAAGCCCCCCCTGCTAATTGAGCTAATAACGAAGACAGGGGGGGCATCCGGAGCAGAATAATAAATTATTTTAAAAAGCCTTGTGTTGTGTGTTTACTAAATTTTACTTTTTGCCTCCAGGTGAATGGATAGGGGTACGATGTACCCCATATCCATTCACTTAGGGTGGGGGGCCGGTATCTGGGGGCCCCCTTATTAAAGGGGACTCCCAGATTCCGATAAGTCCCCTCCCGCAGACCCCGACAACCAATGGCAAGGGTTGTCGGGAAGAGGTCCTGTCCTCATCAACATGGGGACAGGGTGCTCTGGGGTGGGGGGGCCCGCAGTGCGCCCCCCTGCCCCAGAGCACCCAACCCCCCCATGTTGAGGGCATGCGGCCTGGCACGGCTCAGGAGGGGGGGGGGACGCTCGCTCGTCCCCACTCCCATTCCTGACCGGCCGGGTAGCGTGCTTTGGATACGGGTCTGGTATGGATTGTAGGGGGACCCCCCACGTCAATTTTTCGGCGTGGGGGGGTCTCCTTACAACCCATACCAGACCTAAGGGCCTGGTATGCTCCTGGGGGGGAACCCATGCCGGTTTTGAATTTAAAAATTGCCGTGGAGTTCTCCCTCAGGAATGCATACCAAATGCCGTCGCTGGAATGGGCCTTTACAAGGTTTGGCTAACTTTCCACATTATAAAACCAGCCCTAGTTTTGCGCCGGCAAATTCGGAACTTACGCAGAAATCAAAGTGCTGAAATGCTTTGAAAATCTGCTTAAGTCCTCATTTGCATACGCAAAGCTGCATTTCAATGAGAAATGCCCCCAGTGGCGGATGCGGTACTGCATCCTAAAATCTGACCGTGTAAGTGTCTTACACCTGTCAGATTTTCTGCCTAACTTTGGAAAAAGCCTTTTGAGAATCGTTTCCAAAGTTAGGCACAGAGATACGCAGGCTGAACAGCAGTTAAGTCTGCGTATCTCTTTTGAGAATTTGGCCCGAGAACTTTAATGGCATCTCAGTCTTAGTCTGTAGGGTTCAATATTGAGTTAGCCCCGCCCTTTGCAGCTATAACACCTTAAACCAAGGGTGTCAAACTCACTGAGGCCAGGCCTTGGGGCGGCAGGGCGCCAAGGGGCGGCAGTGGCTTGGAGTCCCCCGATGCCCGGAACATACAGTTAGGGGCAGTAAGTTATGGGGGAATCTGCTCGCTCATTAACAAGTGATTGCGGCGATGTCGCCGAAATCAATTGTAAAATGTGTGCTCCCGTCCGTCCTCCCCTCTCCCCCCACCCCACATACCTCTCTCTGCTGGCTCTGCCTTCGGGACTCCGTCCTCCCCCCGGCCACCGAGTCTCCTGTCCCTGCTGCCGATGTACACAGTGAGAGGGGAGAGCTGTGCTCTTCCCATCTCAGCTGTGACAGGAGTTCTAGCACAGTGCTAGGACTCCTGTTTTGGAGGTGACAGGGTCAATAAAGAGAACATGTCACCTCCAATTGCTATCACACAGGGAATTGTTTTCTCCTGAGTGATAGCAAAAAAGTTAAGTGAAAAAAAATTGATAAAAAAATAAATAAATAATAAGAAATAATATTTAAATTAATAAAATAAAAAAGTAATTAAAAAGTAAAAAATAAGAAAAATAATAAGAAAATTATACAAAAATAAAAAAAAGTAAGCAACAAGCTACAAATAAATAAAAAGAAAAAAAAATGTGAACTAACTGTGCCGCCCCTGCCATCCGGTTGCCATTCTCCGTTGATTTGGGGGGGTTCGGTTGGCGTGGGAGGAGGTGCATTGCGGAACCTGGCCTTGGGGCGGCAGGGAGAGCAAATCCGGCCCTGATTACGATTGCCTTAAAAGGGCCGGTTGTATCTATAAGATTAGATGTCCAGCGCATCCCCTCCCCTTTACATTAGATGTCAAGAGCCACCCCCACCATCAGAAGTCGAGTCCCCCACTCCCCCTTACATCACAGTGCACCCCCCTTCCCTTATGCTGCTGCTGGGAAGAAGCTGGATCCCATGCTTGAAAGCAGAAAGTAAGCGTCTGGAGTAGGGCGGCCGCTCCATTAGGGGCTCTATTAGGGGCGCAGAGGTGCCGCCTACCTAATCCATGTGCCCGGCCCCTAATCCACATGCGGGGGAACCGGACGCATGGATTTCAATTTTATTTTTTGAAGCACATGATTAGATCCTGAGGCTCTAATTGGCTTAAAAAAGGTGGGCTTGGGGCGCAGAGCACTGTGCCCTGAGCCCACCCAGTTGTGTGACATTAGGAGGGCAGGAGAGGTGTGAGGGCCACATGAAATGGCCTGGAGGGCCGGATTCGGCCCACGGGCCTTGTGTTTAACACCTGTGCCTTAAACTCTTCTGAGAAGGCTGTCCACAAGGTTTAGGAGGGTGTCTATGGGAATGTTTGACCATTCTTCCAGAGGAGCATTTATGAGGTCAGGCACTGAGGTTGGGCAAGAAGGCCTGGCTTGCAGTCTCCACTCTAATTCGTCCCAAAGGTCTTCTATCGAGTTGAAGTCAGGCCAGTCAAGTTCCTGCTTCACCCCAAACTCACTCATCCATGTCTTTATGGACAGCAACCTGCCTAAAACGTTTTTGCACAATAGTATACAAGTTACCACTGGAGGCACTATTATCCAATCTGTTTGTGAAATGTATTAATACAAATATGGATCTGTGAACATCCTAAAATGTGAGGGTCACATCTAAAATAACTAATCGGGTGAATGTAAAATTACTTTGAGTTGAACGTTACAACAACAACAACTCAAAATGTGTACTCCGTAAACAAAACAAAAAAAAAAATTCCTATAGTTATCCACAAGCTTTGACCTACAAAGCATTCCCAAACTCCTCTCTAGCTTCCTGGCAGACAGCCTTGTATGCAGAGGACCTTTTTTTTTTCAGATAAACTCTTTAGCTTAGGAACTGGCAGCCGCACATCACCGACAGCTGAATTTCAATCACTCTGACAGCAACGTCATTGGCCCGGGGATTTGCCGTTGATTGACAGCGCGCAGATGGTGGACGAATGAAGCTGTCTTGATGTTCATCTTTGAGCGTTTGCACAATCACAGTTAAGGAAGAAAGCTGCCCAACGGTGATCTCTTGTTGTTTTTTTTCTGAGAAGTCTTTTTTAAAGTCCCTTCACTGATAGCCTTGTCGGAAACTTGCCAAAAGGCCACGAAACTCAGAAATTAAATTACTCTCCCAGTAAGTGGAGAGACTTAAACGTTGGATGTAGCCTGAAAAAAAAAAAAAAAGCCGCCGAGCGAGGCGAGGCTTTCGGTGCAGAGAAATATTTGCTAGGTGATCATCTTCGTCAGAGTATGTACACAACAAACTCCGATACCTAGCTGCGGAGCTCAATGAGTTTGCTCGGGGCACTAGAAAGAGAATCAACATTGGATGCTCTGAGATTTTATTTAATAAGCAGCCTACAAGACAAAGCACAATGGTTCAAACCGGGTTATGGAGAATGAAATTAAAAGAACAAGCCCCAACCAAGAGCGCCAAACTCAGGGGCTTAGAAGGCGCTTCAATAATCACACGGAGGTTGCGGCCTTTTCGAAGTTGGGTGTCAGCTAAAAAACTTGTGAAGATTTAAAATGATGAAATAAAAAAAAAGTTTCAAAATGTAACCACCGGCGGAAGGTTTTGTATTAAAAAAAGTTGCTGAAAAATATAAAAAAAAATACTTGAAACAACTTAGGATAGTATGCATCAGTGGCGGCCGCTTCATTAGGGGCGCAGAGGCGCCGCCCCCTAATCCATACGCCCGGCCCCTAATCTACACCGGATGCATTGATTTCAATGTTTTTTTTTTTTTTTTTTAAGCACATGATTAGATTCCGAGGCTCTAATTGACTTAAAAAAAGAGAGGGCTCGGGGCGCAGAGCACTGTGCCCTGAGCCCACTCAGTTGTGTGACAATAGAGCAGTGTTTCTCAACTCCAGTCCTCGGGGCGCACCAACAGGTCTTGTTTTCAGGCTTTCCATTATTGTGCACAGGTGATTTTATCAGTTTCACTACCTTAGTAATTACCACAGCAGTTTGATCTGAGGGAAATCCTGAAAACATGACCTGTTGGTGCACCCCGAGGACTGGAGTTGAGAAACACTGCAATAGAGAATTAAAATTTACTATTGCCTTCCTGCTTCTTCTCCTGGGGAATCAGAAGGTGGGTCCTGAGTCCCAATTGGCCAGGGAGTCTTAGGACTCCCAGCCAATCAGGTCTCAGGAACCACTTCCTTTTCCCCTGAAGAGAAGCAACGGCCACCTTGATCGCCGCCTTCCCAGCTCCATAAAGCCCATCCTCCTTGCAGAGCCCATAGAGAATTGAGTGGATTCCCATTATGTGGTATTTGTGATATTTTTCTTTCAAAATATACATTTATTAAAAGGGTTGTAAAGGTTCATGTTTTTTCACCCTTATGCATCCTATGCATTGAAAAACGATTGTAGTTGCGCTAATATGTGAAAAAGTTGAAAATTGAAGATTGATAATCAATATAAATAAAACCAAGCCAAAATAGTCCAAAGTATCAAAGTCCCCAGATGGCTTGGAATGTATTGGTGATAACAATTAAGATGCTGTGAAGCCAAAAACGTATCCACCAACAGTGAAGAGATAATAAAATTGTGCGCTTACCAGAAGGCAAGCATAATAGGCTTGCGGCTGAACCCCAGCCAGGGTCTTTACAATAGAACCACCAACAACTTCAGGGATAAAGATCCTCCAGACGTAGCAAAGATGTAATGGGATTTCCAAAAAGAAAGACTCACATGGTGATGTACCGTAATTAATGGACATATATCAAGTAAAGCACATTGGAAAAAAGGAGAACCACCACCGATAGGGAGCACCATACAAAATGCGCGCTTACCAGACCGATAAGCTTGGATCGCTTGCGGCTGAACCCCAGCCAGGGCCTTTGTATCGAACTAGCTCCAACCTTGTAACCTCAGGGCTCTCCCAATATCCACAGCAATGGAGATACCATCGAAAAAAATATAGAAACCACAATAGTGATGTACCGTAAAAAACTAGTAAATTTAATAAAAAAGTTGCACTTACAAGAACGACATTCAAGACAGTCTGTATAAAAGTTGAGCCGGCAGGCTTCCACGAACGCCCGTCCACATGGACCGTAACGCGACACGTCAGAGCGTCTCCTTACCCGACGTACGTTTCGTCAAATAATGACGTCAATTCGTGCCCCCCCCGCTTCTCAAATTGCAGCGACACCCCCCGCTTTTCAATTTGTCAATTTGCACCACCTTCTGCTTCTGAATTCGTGCCACCCCCACCCCGCTTCTCAATCAGCGCCACCCGCCCCCGCTTCCCCGATTCTCAATTCGTTCCGGCACCCCCCCGGGTTCTCTGCTCCACCAGCGGGCCCATGCCTGTGTAAAGGGCCCCCAAAATTACTGATGGGGCAGCCCTGATCTCATATATCCGCATCTTCTCTCCTATGGTGAGACCAAGCTGTTTTGACCAGTTGTTAACGCAAATGCTCCATCCCATCTGGTAAGGAAGCATTTCTCTTGTTGGTGGAGGTTACATCACTTTCGTTCGAAGAGTTTTCGCTGTATAACTGGGTGTCATCTTCAGTTACCGTATTTATTGGGGTATAGCGCGCTCCCGCGTATAGCGCGCACCCCTAAATTTGCCCAGAAATTCCTGTGAAAAAAATATTTTTGCACTTACAGTTTGGTGTCTTGCACGGCGTCCATCGGCGGCCTCGTCGGGTCCGGCGTCCGTCTGCCGCTTCGGGTGTCCTCTTCGTCGGGTCCGGCGTCCTTCTGCGGCGTCCTTCCCGCTCGTTTCCCGCTTTCCCGCGCAGTACACTCGCGTATAGTCGGCAATGCTCGGCTACTCTCGCGCTGACGTCCTGGACGTACAGGACGTGAGCGCGAGTGTAGCCGAGACTGCCCGACTATACACGAGTGTACTGCGCTCGGTATATGCCGGCGCAGTATTCAAACTCGGCGCGGGAAAGCGGGTATCGGCGTATATCGCGCACCCATGATTTTGCCCTGATTTTCAGGGCAAAATAGTGCGCGGTATACGCCGATAAATACGGTACTTTTATATGGACTTTCATTGCGCTGCACTTACATATTTTTTTCATCTGTTCTCATATATGTTCTACTGGTAATATTCCCATTGATTAGAGTAGAACTTCACAGTCTATCGGGGGCCTTGACATGGCCACGCAGCGTCCACGAATATATTTTCAAATGTATTCAATTAAGACCTTGTTCTTGAAGATGCCAAAATGTTACATATCATTGCTCATTGTCCTGATGGGTTCTCTAATTTTTTCCTGCAGTGTAATGCGATGGACAGCAGCGCTAAAAACCTCAAAATCGGAATCGGGAGGAACTTTATTGATGATGTAAAGGTCAAGTGCCATGACCTGTTGCTGTAACATATTCTACTAAACCTGTTAATAAAATAAAACGTAAACTGTGTTGAAGTCTAAGCGTGGCCTCCCACCTTCCGAACTGCGCGCTGTCTTGTTGCAGGTGGCGCAGTTATCAGCCTTGACTCCCTTTATCTCAGAAAATAGAAACAGATGTTGAGAAAAGAAAGCTAAAATAAAGTCCTTGCCCTGTCCTCTCTTAGAGAATCTCCCAACAATTAATATTTTTTTGCTTTTTCGTTGTTCCTGAGATTTTAATATTTCCCGTAGGCCTGTTCACATTTTCTTTGCTCTTAGAAGAGCAATCCGCGTTTGGATCGCTCTTCAGAGAGCATTTGACAGGTGGTGAGGAGGTGTTGCATTGCCCGCTTTAACCACTTGCCGACCAGCCGCCATCGTTATTCGGCACGATCCCATAAACCGTCAAGAAAATTGAGCACCACCCGCCACTGCTGGGAGATGCGCTGTGCGCTGCCAGCCAGGGCCGTCTTTAATATTGATTGGACCCTGGGCAAAAAAAATCTTGGGGCCCCCTCCATGAAATTTCACTCTCCGCGTTCTCTGAGACATACAATAAATATCAGCTAGACTTAAAATCAGTTTACTGTATCAGATCAGGCAGTGATTGTGATTGGTTGCTAGAGGTTACAGAATATCATTACCACTTACTGACTGGTTGCTAGAGGTTACAGCACACATTATGGCTCACTGATTAGTTGCTAGAGGTTACATCACATGATTTCTGCTTGTTGATTGGTTGCTAGAGATCGCTGTACAGTAATACGGCTCACTGGTTGGTTGCTAGAGGTTACAGCACGTGATTTCTTCTTTCTGATTGGTTGCTAGAGATTACTGTACAGTTATACGGCTCACTGGTTGGTTGCTAGAGGTTACAGCACGTGATTTCTTCTTTCTGATTGGTTGCTAGAGATTACTGTACAGTAATACGGCTCACTGGTTGGTTGCTAGAGGTTACAGCACATGATTTCTTCTTTCTGATTGGTTGCTAGACATTACTGTACAATAATACGGCTCACTGGTTGGTTGCTAGAGGTTACATCACACGATTTCTACTTTCTGATTGGTTGCTAGAGATTACTGTACAGTAATACGGCTCACTGGTTGGTTGCTAGAGGTTACATCACATGATTTCTGTTTGTTGATAGGTTGCTAGAGATTACTGTACAGTAATACGGCTCATTGGTTGGTTGTTAGAGGTTACAGCACATGATTTCTTCTTTCTGATTGGTTGCTAGAGATTACTGTACAGTAATACGGCTCACTGGTTGGTTGCTAGAGGTTACAGCACATGATTTCTTCTTTCTGATTGGTTGCTAGAGATTACTGTACAGTAATACGGCTCACTGGTTGGTTGCTAGAGGTTACAGCACATGATTTCTTCTTTCTGATTGGTTGCTAGAGATTACTGAACAGTAATACGGCTCACTGGTTGGTTGCTAGAGGTTACAGCACATGATTTCTTCTTTCTGATTGGTTGCTAGAGATTACTGTACAGTAATACGGCTCACTGGTTGGTTGCTAGAGGTTACAGCACATGATTTCTTCTTTCTGATTGGTTGCTAGAGATTACTGTACACTAATACGGCTCACTGGTTGGTTGCTAGAGGTTACAGCACATGATTTCTGATTGGTTGCTAGAGATTACTGTACAGTAATACGGCTCACTGGTTGGTTGCTAGAGGTTACAGCACATGATTTCTTCTTTCTGATAGGTTGCTGGAGATTACTGTACAGTAATACGGCTCACTGGTTGGTTGCTAGAGGTTACAGCACATGATTTCTTCTTTCTGATAGGTTGCTGGAGATTACTGTACACTAATACGGCTCACTGGTTGGTTGCTAGAGGTTACGGAACATCATCTCTTGCACTGCAGAGGGGCGTGATATACATATGAATGCCGCCTTCATTTACATATCAATGTCGACGTCCTCAGCTATTTACATATGAATCCCGGCGCTATTTACCGTATTTATCGGCGTATACCGCACCTTTTTTTTGTCGTGGGTGCGCGATATACGCCGATACCCGCTTCCCGCGCTGTGTTCGAACCACTGCGCCGGCATATACCGAGCGCTGTACACTCAGGTATAGTCGGGCAGGCTCGGCTCCTCTCGCGGTCACGTCCTGTGTCACGTCCCTTTACGCGAGAGGAGCCGAGCCTGCCCGACTATTCGCGAGTGTACTGCGCTCGGTATATGCCGGCGCAGTGGTTCAAACACAGCGCGGGAAGCGGGGATCGAGCGGGGAGGACACCATGATGGCCGCAGAAGGACGCCGGACCGGACGAGGACGCGATGGACGACGGGCAGGACGCGATGGACGACGGGCAAGACACCGACGAGGGGCATCCAAACTGTAAGTATTTTTTTTTCCCAGGAATTTTCCTTCAAGTTCGGGGGTTGCGCGCTCTACGCCGGGGCGCGTTACAGCAAGATAAATACGGTACATATGAATGCTCCCATTATTTGCATATGAATGACGGTTATATACATGTAAACACAGGGTCTGCCGGTGAGTCATCTGTACAATAGGGCAGAGCTGGGCAGCATTAGTAGCAGCACTTCACACTGAGATATCAGGACACTGCACAGGACTAAAACTTCAAGGGACAAGGGCATTTAAACTGTGACAGTGGTGGTTCGTCCATAGAGGGAGCTGGGTCTCACCGCCACTGAGTCTAATAACATTGATTCATGCATTGCACGAATCTATGTTATTATCGCCGCTGCCGCTGTTCTATTCAGATGGTCGGCGCTCATGTCCGGCCATCTGAATAACGGCAGCTGGTTGGCTGTACGGAAGTGCCTATCAGAGCCAACGGCTCTGATAGGCTTTTCCGAGTACAGCCCTCGGGTCCCGGAAGCTTTTACAAGGAACGCACTAGGGATGCGCTCCTTGTATAAGACTGACAGGCGTCTCAGCCAATCAGGTTCACCGGTTCTGGTAACCTGGTAACCTGATTGGCTGAAGCGTCATTGAGGGCGGGAGAAGACATCGAGGGACGGTGGAAGCAGGATGGCTGACCCCAAAAAGGTAAGTGCCGGGCTGAAATGGGGAGGGGGCATTTTACAGGGCACAGTGGCGAGTACAATTGATGGGCACAGTGGCGAGTACAATTGATGGGCACAGTGGCGAGTACAAATGATGGGCACAGTGGTGACAGCAATTGATGGGCACAGTGGTGACAACAATTCATGGGCACAATGGTGACAACAATTGATGGGCACAGTGGTGACAATAATTGATGGGCACAGTGGTGACAACAATTGATGGGCACAGTGGTGACAATAATTGATGGGCACAGTCGTGACAACAATTGATGGGCACAGTGGTGACAACAATTGATGGGCACAGTGGTGACAACAATTGATGGGCACAATGGTGACAACAATTGATGGGCACAGTGGTAACGTTTGATGGCATGGCACAGTGGTGACAACAATTGATGGGCACAGTGGTGACAATTGATGGGCACAGTGGGCGTGTAATGGCATGGCACAGTGGTGACAGTTGATTGGCACAGTGGCTGCGTTTGATGGCATGGCACAGTGGCAACAATTGATGGCACAGTGGCGACAATTGATGGCATGGCACAGTGGCTGCAATTGATGGGCACAGTAGCTGTGTATGATGGGCACAGTGAGGCTTCAATTGTTTTTTTTTTTGTTTGTTTGTTTGCGCCCCCCAAAATTTTGGAGCACCAGCCGCCACTGAACTGGGATAGTTGGCAAGTATGAGGCAGCTGCTTTGGGCCCCACGACAATGACAGGGCCCCCTTTTGTCCCGCCTTAAAGACTGCCCTGCTCCCAGCGCAATGACAGATACGCATACACCCACAGATATGGCCACATATATGCGTACTGCGGGCGTGAAGCGGTTAATCTAGAAGCTGATAATAAACAAAATTCTCTGTAATTTGATAACAAAATGTTATTGACTATTTTCTTTCAGCGTACAAGTTTTTACTAAGGGGGAGGGGGGGGAGGGGTTAATAAAAAATTTGCATCACAGGCTTCTTATCTAATAACAGAAAATTGGATTAAATCTTTGCATTGAGTTTAAACTGCGATTTGAAGTAGAGAAGAAAAAGAAAAGAAAGAAAAAGGCGTCTAAGTATCAGAATTAATTTGATCTCCTTTTTTTCTTCTCGCCTCTCTTCCTTCTTTCCATTCATGTTCATTAATGGCAGTTCGGTTTCCACAGAGAGCGGTCATCATTATTACAGACAAGTGATAGAGACATACATTTCCTGATAATGAAAATGTCAATTGGGAGAGAGTCTATCACAGTGCATGCTGATAAGTGCGACCTTTCCCTCCATCCAAGTTCCATGTCATGTTTCCACCAGAAGAACATGGAAGGTTAAAGCTTCTTATTTACGACGGGCGCTTTGAAACAGAAGCCTTTAAATGACAGATATCACAATCAGGTACCTGGGCTTGGCGTCGGGAGTCCCCTTTTCAAAACGTTGCAAGGTCAAAAATAGTCGATACCGGTTCCTTCTGCCGCCATTCAGACAATTCCCAGAGTCCTCGGGCTTCTTAAAGAGCTCAAACGCAGAGAAAAGATCCAGGGGTAGACTCAGAGAGAAGATATGACGGCGTATCTCCTGATATGCCGTCGTATCTCTGAGTACGGCCGGTCGTATCTATGCGCCTGATTCATAGAATCAGTTACGCTTAGATTTCCCTAAGATCCGACCGGCGTAAGTGTTTTACACCGTCGTATCTTAGGCTGCATATTTACGCCGGCCGCTAGGTGGCGCTTCCGTATATTTATGCAAGGAATATGCAAATGAGCTACATACGCCGATTCAGAAACGTACGTAGGGCCGGCGCATTTTTTTAGGTCGTTTACCATAGGCTTTTTTTGGCGTATATGAGGCCCCGTACACACCGCCGGATCGTTTCCAGCGGAGATTCCTCCTCCGGATTTGGATCCGATGGCGTGTACACACCATCAGATCAAAAACCGTGCGGAATTCATCCGCGGTGTCGCGCCGTCGCCGCGTCATCGTCGCGGCGACGCTGGAAGGTAAGTACTTCCACGCATGCGTCGAATCATTACGACGCATGCTAGGGAGGGGAGCGGACGGATTGATCCGGTGAGTCTGTACAGACCACCGGATCAATCCGCTGGAGCCGATTCAAGCGGATAGATTTCTTAGCATGCTAAGAAATTTAGATCCGCTTGAAATCGATCCGGCCCGAGAAATCTCCGCGGATAAATATCCGCTAGGCCGTACAGATAACCGGATTTGTCCGCTGGAACTGATCCGCGGATCAATTCCAGCGGATAGATCCGGTCGTGTGTACAAGGCCTGAGGCGTATCCTATGTTAAGTATGGCCGTCGTTCCCGCGCCGAGTTTTGAAAATTTTACGTCGTTTGCGTAAGTCGTTCGCAAATTGGGCTGGACGTAATTTACATTCACGTCGAAAGCAATGACGATTTGCGACAGAATTTCGAGCATGCGCACTGGGATTTTTTCACGAACGGCGCATGCGTCATTCGTAAAAAAACGTCAAATACGCGGGGTCACAGTTAATATACAAAAAACACGCCCGCATCATCCACATTTGAATTAGGCGGGCTTACGCCGACACAGATACGTTACGCCGCCGTAACTAAGGGCGCAAGTTGTTTCTGATACACAGAACTTGCGCCCTAAATTACGGCAGCGTAACGTATCTGAGATACGTTACGCCGGGCGGATAGATAGACCATTCTATCTTAATCTAGCCCCCAGTTTTCAAAAGGATGTGGCACTAGGAAGAATGCCTGGTCTTGCCGTAGTTTACTAATAAAGTATTGTATTGTAAATTGGAAGTCCTGATGGAAGAGTGACGCCATTTTCACCATCGCGGCTTTGCAGCCTCCTATGTCATTCATCCACTAATTGGGCAATAAAAGGGCCTTTCGTGTGCTCTTCTCTTTCTTTAAGCTACTTAAAGCGGGGGTTCACCCTAAAAAAAAATATATATATTTCTACCATGCCATCCAGCATACTAGCGCGAGCTACAGTATGCCTTTATTTTATTTTTTTGCGCCGTACTCACAGTTTAATCCCGTAGTTAAGTTTCAGACTCCCCGCGAGGAGTAGGCGTTCCTATGCATAGGGGAACATGATTGACGGCCGGCTATGGCGCGTCACGCTTCCTGAAAATAGCCGAAATAGGACTTGGCTCTTCACGGCGCCTGCGCAGTCAGCTCCTAGTCTGTGCGCAGGCGCGGTATAGCGCCGTGAAGAGCCGAGTCCTACTCCGGAAGTTCAATGCTTCCACGCATGTGTCGAATCACTTCGACGCATGTACGGGATTTCGGGCATGCTAAGAAACTTTTGTCCGCTGGAAACCTGTCCGCTAGGCCGGAAAACTGTCCGGTAGTCCCTACACACGGTCGGACATGTCCGCGGAAACTGGTCCAACGGACATGTTCAGTCATGTGTACAAGGCCTAAGGCCCCGTACACACGAGGGGATCTCCGCTGGAAACGGTCCGCCAGACCGTTTCCAGCGGAGATTCTTCCTCCGGATTTGGATCCGATGGCTTGCAGTGACGTGTCGCGCCGTCGCCGCGATGATGACACGGCGACGTGCGTGACGCTGGATGGTAAGTACTAGTATATATATATATATACATTTTTTTTTTTATAAAAATAAATTACAAAAAAAGGGGGGTTGCCATCCAGGACCTCGGGGTCCTTTAATAAAAATAAAAAAAAAAGAAACCTCTAAGCCATTTAATTAAAAAAAATATATATAAAAAAAAATAAACATTTATAAAAAAAAAAGGGGGGGTGTGGTTGCCATCCAGGGCCCTTTAATAAAAAAAATTACAAAAAATATATAAACAAAAATAAAAAAATAAACATTTATAAAAAAGGGGGTTTGCCACATGGGGCCCTGGGGACCTCTGAGTCCTTTAATGGAAAAATATATATATATATATATATATATATATATATATATATATATATAATATATATATATATATATATAAAAAGAAATAAAAAGAAAAAAAAAGGAATAAAATAATATAAAAATAATAATTGTTTTTATAAAAGAAAGGGGGGTTGCCATCCGGGGGCCCTGGGGACCTCTGGGCCCTTTAATAATAATAATAATAATAATAATAATAATAATATATATAAAAATAAAAAACAAAATAAATAAAAAAATATATTAAAAAAATATTATAAAAAAAGGGGGGGTTGTCATCCGGGGCCCTATGGATCTCTGGGCCCTTTAATAATAATAATAATAATATATATAAAAATAAAATACAAAATAAATAAAAAAAAATATTAAAAAAATTATAAAAAGGGGGGTTGTCATCCGGGGCCCTGGGGATCTCCGGACCCCTAAAAAAAAAAAAAAAAAATGGCCCTTTAATAAAAAATAAAATAAAAATATATTAAAACATTTTTTTTTTAATAAAAAATAAATAAAAAAAAAGGGGGGGTGGCTATCTCGGGCCCCTTACAGGTGTACTTCCTGTACCCCCCTGATGGCGGCCCTGGCAGTAAATGTATATATTTTAACCCTTTAAATGCCACAGCGTTTGGTGCATTAAAATTTTAAAGCAATCATGACAAGCAACAGAAGGAACTCAACCCCTCCCCTTCCTCTCTCTCTCTCTGCGCCTTGAAATCTCAGTCCTTCCAGAACGGCCGCACCACACGTATTATATTCCTATGTAGAGCGTCCAGGCCTCGAACGTTGAATTACAAAGCCTACATATTTCAATCGGAAATTTAAGAGTGGTACTTTTCTTCCTGGGTAAACTGTGATTCTCAGCGCCGAACGTCAGCAAAAAAAAAAAAAAAGGTTGAGTCCGTCGCAGTGGTTAAATTATTCAAATTCTATTCTAATCTCGGCCGCAGCCACAAACAAGAGTGCTGTAGGCACAATGCCGTCGCTGTGCTGCGCAGATTAAACTGTGCGATTTTATACTTTCATTAAAAAGACATAACAACGTGCGAGATTGAGGATGAACAGACCTCTCGTTCTGGTGCTCGGGAAAATAAAGACTGGCATAAATTCTCGTTGTAAAACTTGAGATGGTTCTCTCACAACGCCTCTGAAAAAGTATAATTTTTACAAATGTTACCTATAAATTCATCCCACGTGGAAATATGCACAGCAAAGGGTTTAATATATGAGAAGACGCACAAAAGGGGGGGCAGGGGGGGGGGGGGTAGTTTAAACCTTTATTTGCCAAAGTAACAGACTCTTGGGTTTTAAAAGAATAGTAATGTTTTATCTAAAAAAAAAAAAAATGTTCTTCGGAGATGTGGAAAATGCTATTAGGCTAAATGAAAGCTTTAGCTTTATCCTCGGTGTACTATAAGCCAATAAAGGCGTATTTAATGCTGAACTCCAGGCAAACAGCTTAATGTATGGATGAAATATATGTCCAGGAAATGTTTCACCTGCCAAAGGATTTGTAATGTCGTTCAGCCAGTCTTATGATCCCAATATTCCTGCAAGGCCAAGACTGTGACCTTTCTTTTCTACACTATTGTTAAAGCAGCAAAGTTTTGGTTAAGAAGCTCCTCCCCTGTTTTGTTCTGGGCGGATCCCTCACTTTTCTCATGATCATCCTCACCCCATGAGGCGAAACCATGTATGACCTCCTAGGGCGATTGATGGTTATTTTGTATTTCTTCCATTTGCGAATAATCATTCCAACAGTCGTCTCCTTCTCACCAAGCTTCTTGCTGATGGTCTTGTAGCCCATTCCAGCCTTGTGCAGGTCTACAATCTTCTCCCCGACGTCCTCTGACAGATCTTTGGTATTACCCATGATGGTGAGGTGTGAATGGAAGAAAGAGATTCTGTGGACAGGTGTCTTATACACATAACGAGTTGTTTTTTTTTGTTTGGTGTCACGTTTGTCACAGAGTGATAAGAAGGGTGCCGGTCCTCGGGCCAGCCCTGAATGTCTTGGGAGTAGGTGGACATGGCCTTCTGGCTTAGTTCGCCTGCTCTCATGGGGTCTCCCTTCGGGGGAGCCCCACCTAGTACTTGGGTGGGTTCTGTTTCGTCAGACCCTCCAAAGAATGGGGTCCGTGACGGCTTCGGTTGCTCTGACCATGTGAGTACCTCAGTCTCCGTCTGGAGCCTAACGCCCCGGGGGATCAGGGTCAAGTCCTTCATTATGGAGGAATTGACGTAGCACCCGTTGCACGTTTTTGTGTTTCACTCTTGATGTGTGTGCACATTTTTTTGGCACCGGGTGGAGTTTTTGGGTGTGTTTTGCACGCCATAGGCTTTAAAAAAAACAAAAAAAAACGAGTTGTCGTTAGGAGAACCTTCTTACATTGACAGGACTAATCTGTGTAACACATGAGACCCTACTGTAGCCAGTCTGTGGGGGGAGAATTATTGTTGGTTGGTAGGGGATCAAATAGTATATATACTGTAGTTTTCTAAACCTCCTGGAGTCCTGAAGTCCAGGAGTACCATTTGTATCTAAACAGTAAAGCCTCATACACACGATCGGACTTCAAACAAACTTTTCCGTGGATTTTTGTTTGAAGGGAGTTGGCCGGGCACACCCATAGCATACACACGGCAGGACTTTTCTGCAAACTTTCCCAAAACGTTCCCAACATCACGTGTTTTTTCTACTCTTTACCGCCACCCTTTGGTCAACTTCTGCTATTGTTGGTTGATTCTGGGCATGCCTGTTTGTACTTCGGACAAAAGTCCGATGGATTTCTGTACACACGATAGGACTTTGTACCGTAGGACTTTTGTTGCTGAAAAGTTTGTCCGTTTGCAGAGCGAACTTTTGTCCGATGAAAACCAAAAAAGTTTGTCCGATGGAGCGTACACACGGTCGGATCATTTTGAAAACTTGCTAATTTTGAAGTTTGTTGTCAAAAAGTCCTACCGTGTGTATGGGGCCTAAGACAATACAGCACCATGGATATTTTGGATTTTGATTGGGTCCCCATGCTTTTACCTGTCATTACAACAGGGACATATTTCAAATTCTGAGCCTTTTCAGTGACTTACTTTTTTCAGCTGCAGTTAAAGTGGAGTTCCACCCATTTTTTTATTTTTTTTCACCAAAAATCTTAAAATAATATAATTTTTTTTTTTCATACTCACCTGAAAGGTCGGTTGCTATGCGGAAGTAGCTGTTCTGCCTCTTCTTCCACCCCGGTGGATCTTCAGCCTAGTCCTCCATTACGGTGTCTTCTGGTGAATGAGCCGCGCTGCCTTCTGGGAACTGTGTGTATCCCAGGAGGCAGCCGCCCATTCACAAAGCGCCGTGCGAGTGGTGTATGCGCAGTAGGAAACGGGCAGTGAAGCCGTAAGGATGGAGGCGCCAGGACCAATCGATCGCCGTCGGGGGACCGACATCGCGGGCGACTCGGACAGGTAAGTGTCCTTATTAAAAGTCAGCAGCTACAGTTTTAGTAGCTTCTGACTTTTAAAAAAAATAAATCGCGGGTGGAATCCCGCTTTAAGCAGCACAGGCTGGTCAAGTACCTTTCTCCAACATGGAAAAGATACATACAAAGCCCCGTACACACGGTCTGACTTTTTGCCAACAAACTTCAAAATTAGCAAGTTTTCCAAAAAATCCGACCGTGTGTACGCTCCAGACAAACTTTTTCAGTTTTCATCTGACAAAAGTTCGCTCTGCAAGCAGACAAACTATTTTCGGCAACAAAAGTCCTACGGTGTGTACAGAAATCCTTCGGACTTTTGTCCGAAGTACAAACACGCATGCCCAGAACCAATGTTAAAATCAGCCAACAATAGCAGAAGTTGACCAAAGGGTGGCGGTAAAGAGCAGAAAAGAGCAGAAAAAACATGTGAAGTTTGGAAAGTTTTGGGAAAGTTTGCAGAAAAGTCCTGCCGTGTGTATGCTATGGGTGTGCCCGGCCAACTCCCTTCAAACAAAAATCCACGGAAAAGTTTGTTTGAAGTCCGATCGTGTGTATGAGGCTTTATACTGACAGCTTAGTACAAAAAAATTGAGCCCCAGTTGGCTCAAATTCTGATCCTTCCTTTTTCGGTCTAAATAGTGCTGTGATCATGTTTGTTTACATTTGTATTATATGTAGCTGATGCATAGAATTATTTTAATTTTTTATTTTTATTTCACTAATTGCTCTAATATTTGTCTTTGCAAAACGATAAAAAATACAAAAAAACTTGTATTATTTCTGAATGATGTCTCTGACACCATGCAATGCAAAATCACAATTCCAAGCATGCCTTGAGGGCCCAAGGCCACCAAGAACACACGGACTTGTGTATCTCTCCCCAGCTGCAGCGCAGAAGGCTCAAGCTTCCCCAAAGTAACAAAAGAGCCAAGGAAAATGTAAAAAAATAAATAAAAGAAAGTTAAATGTACATTTAGAGTTAAACAATCCACACATCATCTCTAATGTATTCCAAATTTATTTGAAATAGAACAGTTGTCTTAACCTCCGCCATATAAATTCTCAGGGGCACCTTGCATGATACAATTTAATAAAAAATAGTTGATGCGTTATATTTCCGTGTCATAACTTATAAGGGGGTCTGGCCGGTGTGATTCAGCGGACGCCTCGGACCTCTTTCCGGTACGAAATTCAGGTAGGAAAGGATGACATCAACTTCTAGATGGATATTGATTTTTATTGCCTTGGAACCTGTTTTCTGCAGAAAAAGGCTTCACTGTCCAAAATTTATGAGAAATTCTTAGCTGTTTCCAGACTCCGGGATGCAGTAATTCCTTCCTTGATTTTTTAAAGAAGTTCTCTATCCACAAGTTTAGATTCAAAATTACTGATGGGACATATTTAGGGTTCACCACCTTTTCTTCAAGTCAAACCCGAACACTTTAGACGCGCAAAGCAATTTTTTTTTATAGTATAAACTATACATGTACTTTTGCGATTAAATCGCATTTCTAATCATATGACGTTAAAGCTTAATCCACTCCTCGCCCCCTTACATGCCACATTTGGCATGTCATTTTTTTTGGGGGGGGGGAAGTGGGGGCTTCAGGAGGGGTGGGACTTCCTGTCCCACTTCCTCCTTCCGCCGAGGGGCTGCAATAAGGCGAATAGTCAGATCGCCTTTTGGCAGCCCCTCCCTGTAGGCGATCGCCTGGGACACGTGACAGGTCCCAGGCGATCGCCTGTCCAATAGGATGGCGCAGCGCCGCAGTGACGCTCGCGCATGCGCAGTGGGTGCCCGGCCGTGAAGCCGAAAGCTGTCATGGCCGGGTGCCCACACTTGGAATGAAGACACCGGCTGGAGAGGGGGGGAGAGGAGCGGAGCCCCGGCTGGAACGTGGAACAGGTAAGTGTATGTTTATTAAAAGCCGCAGCAGCTACACTTTTTTTAGTTGCTGACTTTTAATAAACATAAAAAATGACTGGAACACCCCTTTAATTACAAGAGCCCCACTTTACATTAGAACTTGCAGATTTCCCTTACACTGTAAAGGGGGGGGGGGGACTCTGCAGAATCTGATGTAAGGGAGATCTCCTTTCTGCCCTAGGGTAAGAGACCCCAGCACGGCGGTCTCCTCCAGATGGCTGGACCCTGGAACCCTGCTCTCTGGCTGCCAGACCTCTGAATATTTATCTATATTCCAGCCACCTACTGGACCACCCTATCCAAGGATTGGCTAGAGATACACAAACATTCAGGCTGCTGGTTATGCCCTACTTTCTACTATACTTTTCCAGGGGCAGAGCTCCCAGCACAGCGCTCTCCTCCAGATGGCTGGACCCTGGAACTCCGCTCTCTGGCTGCCAGACCTCTGAACATTTATCTATATTCCAGCCACCTACTGGACCACCCTATCCATGGATTGGCTAGAGATCCACAAACATTCAGGCTGCTGGTTATGCCCTACTTTCTACTATACTTTTCCAGGGGCAGAGCTCCCAGCACAGCGCTCTCCTCCAGATGGCTGGACCCTGGAACTCCCTCTCTGGCTGCCAGACCTCTGCGTAACGCAAATGTATGTGAATCTGGCCCTATAACTTTTGCGCAAACCATTCAATATACGCTTATTGCGATTTTTTTAGAAGAATACGCATCGGCCTAAACTGAGGAAAACTATTTTTTTAATATATTTTTTGGGGATATTTATTATAGCAAAAAGTAAAAAAAATATTGTTTTTTTTTCCAAAATTGACGCTTTTTTTTTTTTATAGCGCAAAAAATAAAAACCGTAGAGGTGATCAAATACCACCAAAAGAAAGCTCTATTTGTGGGGGAAAAAGGACGCCAATTTCGTTTGGGAGCTACGTCGCACGACTGCGCAATTGTCATTTAAAGCGACGCAGTGCCCAATCGCAAAAAGTGGCACCGGTCATTAGGCAGCCAAATCCTCCGGGGGGGGGGGGGGGCTGAAGTGGTCCCCAGTACAGCTGTATTAATCCGAGGGGGTGCAGAAGAAAACACTTCTACTTTTTAAATGCACTGCGACTCTTTGAATCCTGGATTTTTTTTTTTTATGACTCTCGTTTTTTGCTGCAGCGGCCGCTCTTCTCTGCCAGAAAGTAACAATCGGAGCTCCATTGGCAGCATAGGAACAGTGACATCCGCTGGACAGAAGGCCCCTGGCGTGCAATATCCTCCTCTGATCTCCCCCCCCGTCATATGTTCAGCACATCTGGAACGTAAAAAAGGTCAGGATCTATTGTAATACCACAGTTCACTCTTCCTTCTGTCTTTTTGATGGCCAGCAGCTAGTCATTTCGAAAAATGCGTTAACCCCCCCGTCCCCCCCCCCTCCACACGCCACTCCATCTTCTAACCTTGGCTCTTAATTGGCCAGCAGGTCCCATGCACCGTTTCACCGGCGCTACGTCAACGGATCACTGTCATCGTCGAAGGCACAATAGACGATCTGGCAGCCAAGTCTGAGAAAAAAAAAATATATAAAAAAAAAAATATGCGGCGAATGTACGCCTTAATAAGTCTTGTTCCGCTGAAAGGAAATAAAACCTGAGTATTAATGAGGTATAATTATATATTTAAAATCTTTTTTCCCTGGTGCAGCATATAGAATTAATGCCAGTAAACTCATAAACTGCAACATTCTAGTCCATTACATCTGCAATGATTAGAGATAGTTTGAACATCTGGCATATAATCTGTGATAGGAAACAGCATTGCGCTCTTTTAATGGACGTCTGGAGGCTACACATATCTGGTTTTATCTCTTTTCCTTTAACTCTTTGTGGTGCCCCGGCTTGTGCCTGGGCTTCTTCTTCTTCTTCTTCGGCGGTAGGCAAAAATAAGTAGGTGGCGGTTGTTGTTTTTTTTTTTTTCGAGGAGTTCTTGGGTGCCGATCAGATGCAATTCAAAATGGCTCCCGGAGGAACGTCTACGCGGAGCTGTGAAAAAAATAAAATGTATTTGTTAAACTTGGTGGTGGGAAAATCGCAAAAGGTTCCCGGAAAAAGGTTCTTGAGATGCTACACCTACTCGAACAGCTGCTGCGACGGGGGCCTTACGGGAGAGGCGGCAAGACAAAGGAGAGGCTGTCTTTCCCTTTGTATGGGATGAATTGATGGATTTCCATCAAACGTTTTGTCAACAAACAATGTGCGTGTGGGAGGAAGCTTCAGCCCAAGGGCTAAATACGATGTTGCGGCACTTAATGAGGAACTTCTGTCCCGTAATGCTGGCCAAGTATCCCCCCCTTCCCCGGCACCACCATTTTTGAAAATCAGATGAGGTGTTCCTTTGGAACCCACCAGAGATACGGCACATCTGTGCATGCGCCAAGTTCCCTTGTGCATATGCAGACAGGGGCGGACTGACAACTCATGGGGCCCCTGGGCAATAGAAGATTATGGGGACCCTGGACTTACAGATGGCCATCACGCCAGGAGCCAGTGCAGAGGCGGGGTAGCTAAAATCTTGGGATTTTCACATCAAAAGCATGTCGGTTTCGGACATATCAGGGACAGATGTAAAAAAAAAACCCATAGATTTTTACATACTGTCCCTGGCTTTGCTGAGCCTGGCAACCCTGATGGGGCCTTCTAGTGGCATGGGGCCCTCGGGGCAGTGCCCGAGTGACTCAATGGTCAGTCTGCCCCTGTATGCAGACAACTTGAGATTTAAGGGCCCCATGATTACAGTACGTCATGCATGTCGTCCAAGTTCCTCGCAACTTCCTTCCCATTCTGTGTTGCCACTTCGGTTGAGCGCCACCTGATGTGGGTAGTAAAGACTACACCTGCCTACATGGGGGCCCCATAATTACAGCATCGTCATGCATGTCCAAGTTCCTCACAACTTCCTTCCCATTCTGCGTTGCCACTTTGGTTGAGCGCCACCTGAAGTGGGTAGTAAAGACTACACCTGCCTACATGGGGACCCCATAATTACAGCATGGCGCTGGCTGGGCCTTGGCAGGAACCAAGTGGCTGAAAAGCGCTGAGCAGGCTCTGAGAACTGGAGCTCTGTATCACTGGGTCAGCAGATGGAGGCATAGCCGGGACGTAAACCAGGGGGTCATCAACAGCCAGACAGAGCAGGTACCGAGACGAGAGGCAGAGACGGGACACAGGCAGGGTTCGGTACACAGACGGGCAGCAAGGTACAGGAACATCAGACAGAAGCAGAGTCAAACACAAGCCCGGATCAGGTAGGTAGGCGGAGGTCAAGGAGCAGGTTTAGGTGAAGCCGGGTCAAGACACAGGAAGCTGGAACAGATCCGGTAAACAGACACTAGCTGAAAGACCACTCAGCAATGTTCATGTGTCAGAATTCAGTTTAAATAGGCTTACTTGGCGCCCATACGTGCACGTGCTCGCACCCTCGCATGCGCCAACATAAGTCCCTTTTTGTACACACACTGGTGTGCCCATGCTTGTGCGCAGATGCGCGTCTGTTAGCCAGACTTCTCTTACATCTGTGTTGCCACTTTGGTTGAGCGCCACCTGAAGTGGGTAGTACAGACTACACCTGCCTACAGGTCCGATCCTAGGCAGGATGCACAGGGTGCATTGCACCCAGGCGCCTGCAGAGGTGGGGGCGCCGAAGTGCCAGAGTTCTCCCCTTTCTCCTTCTCTCCTTGTTTGTGTCCGTCCAGAACTAGTGTTCTGAGCATAGGTGTGTGTCCGTCTAGAACTGATGTGTGAGCATAGGGCAGTCCGTCCAGCCTGGCAGTGCTCGGGGGAGGGCCACTCCTCTTCCTGACATGAGAGTTCTAGTTTTCAGTGGCTGCTGAGTGATGATGTGCAGGAATGAATTCCTCACACTGGGAGTCTTGGATCATGCACTCCAGTTGGAATGCCTCCCACAGTGTTCAGTGTGCTGTGTGCTGGGGGATGGCATCCCCAGCATCCCTTTACATCCCTTTTCACATGCTCTGGGATGCCCCCGCTCTAGATGTTTTATGGAATGATATATTGCATAGGATACACAGCCCCTGCCCATTCCTGCGCCTAGTCCATCTACAGATGTGATGTATAATGAGATGTAAAGGGGAGGAGTTAGTAAAATGACAACGCCCATGTGGGGGGCGCCAGAAATATTTCTGCACCCAGGCACCTGTGACCCTAGGATCGGCCCTGCCTGCCTACATGGGGACCCCATAATTATGGCATTTTCAGGCACACCTAAACGTGCACAGATGTGCAGAAGGTCTCTGCCAGGTCCCAAAGGTTGGGCAGAACCCTTCGGCATATTTGCACACACATGGAGTCTGGTGGCACGCATGCTCTGCGAGGCATAAGGAGCGCACCGTTCTATTATATTGTAGAAAAGGTTCAAACACAACTTAACCAGGCCCGGCCGGTAGGCACACCCAATCCTGAGCAACTCACTGATCGGTGACCAGCAGCGGTCTGAAAGCTTGAAGATGCTGAGACGTGGAATTTGATGAAAGTAGCCAGTCGGCCTTACGTCCTCGCTTCGCTCGGACGGCTCGCTCCGCTCACTCGGCCTCCTGGCTCTTTTTTTAACATCCTCCAATCCACAGGGATGTTAAGGAATGAGCCTGGATGCCGGCCGAGGTTCGGAGATTTCCGTCGGCAAAGATTGCACCTGCGCAGTCCTTACAGGAACCATCTGGATAGGGGAACCTTAACGACAAGTCACCAGCAACGAAGAATTTGGGAAATGTATTATTACACCCCTGACCTTTTTATAAATAGGCCCCTGACAATTTCCATGTTTGCAGAAGTAGTTATTTTTTCTTATTTTGTTACTATTTTTATTTATTTTTTGCCTATTGTACCTTTTTTTTATTGAATTTTTCCATCTTGTTTTTTTATTTATTTTTTTGTATATTGTACCTTTTTTTTTATTGAATTTTTCCATCTTGTTCTTTTTTATTTATTTTTTCCCATCCGGTTCCCTTTTATAACCTGTTAGCAGCATTTTTACACTTCTGTTACTGGAGGAAAAACAGAATTGTTTCTTTTTTTTTTTCCTTCTTCATTTTGTAAGGAATAAATAGCATTTTTGCTTGATGCGCGTAAGACTAATGAGCTGGTTGTTCTTCCTCTTAGGCGCCGGATAACTAGGCATGGTATTTTTCCTGTGGTTTCTGGTGATGTATTAATTAATGAAATATCAAGTTGTTTCTTACATGGGTCTGTGTTTGCCTAGACATTTATATTTCTTTCGTTTTTTTACATCCAATTATTTTTTTTTCTTTCCGCCTTATGCAAAGCATTGATGTTGGCACAACTCCAAGGTGTAAATAGAGAGGAATACCTCAAAGTTTTCTCGGAAAACACGTTTCTGACAACTGGATCCTTACATGGAAAGCCCGACGCGCAGGTAGGGTAGGGATTGCCGCCCTGAACACACGAGCGGAGCGTCATATTTGTATTTTGGAAATGTGCTTCACCATAGACAGCAACGGGTCTTCAGAATCGATCCTGTTTTGTACTGTATACCAGTGGCGGGTGGTGCTAAAAATTTTTTTTGGGGGGGGCGGGGGGCAAACAAACTGAAAAAAAAAAAACATCAATTTCAGCCACTGTGCCCATCAATTGCCAGTACTGTGCCCATCAATTGCTGCCAATGTGCCCATCAATTGCCGCCACTGTGCCCATCAAATGTAGCCACTGTGTCCCTCAAATGCTGCCACTGTGCCCATCAAACACAGCCACTGTGCCCACCAAATGCTCCCACTGTGCCCATCAAACGAAGCCACGGCGTCCATCAAACACAGCCACTGTGCCCATCAAATGCTGCCACTGTGCCCATCAAATGCTGCCACTGTGCCCATCAAATGCAGCCACTGCGCCCATCAAACGCAGCCACTGCGCCCATCAAACGCTGCCACTGCGCCCATCAAACGCAGCCACTGTGCCCATCAAAGGCACCCACTGCGCCCATCAAACACAGCCACTGTGCCCATCAAAGGCTCCCACTGTGCCCATCAAATGCAGGCACTGTGCCCATCAAATGCAGCCACTGTGCCCATCAATTGCCACTACTGTTTCCATCAATTGCTGCCAGTGTGCCCACCAATTGCTGACACTGTGCTCATCAATTGCCGCTACTGTGCCCATCAATTGCTGCCAGTGTGGCCATCAATTTCTGACACTGCGCCCATCAATTGCCGCTACTGTGCCTATAAATTGCTGCCAATGTGCCCATCAATTGCCGCCACTGTGCCCATCAAACGCATCCACTGTGCCCATCAAATGTAGCCACTGTGTCCCTCAAATGCTGCCACTCTGCCCATCAAACACAGCCACTGTGCCCACCAAATGCTTCCACTGTGCCCATCAAACGAAGCCAGTGTGCCCATCAAATGCTGCCACTGTGCCCATCAAACGCAGCCACTGCGCCCATCAAGCGCTGCCACTGCGCCCATCAAACGCACCCACTGCGCCCATCAAAGGCACCCACTGCGCCCATCAAACACAGCCACTGTGCCCATCAAAGGCTCCCACTGTGCCCATTAAATGCAGCCACTGTGCCCATCAAAGGCTCCCACTGTGCCCATCAAATGCAGCCACTGTGCCCATCAAATGCAGCCACTGTGCCCATCAATTTCTGACACTGTGCCCATCAATTGCCTCTACTGTGCCCATCAAATGCTGCCAGTGTGCATCCCCCGCCCGCCTGGCAATTACCTGTCTCGGTGGGGCAGCGGGTCACGGCGGCGATGTCCTCCACGCTCCTCGATGTCTTCTTCCCCCCCTCTCTTCCCATCCTCTGCTATGATTGGACACCTGATAGGCATCCAATCACAGCGCCTGTCGTTTTTTAGTCAATCAGGTGACAGGTAACAGACCTGAGCACCTGATTGGCTGATAGGTGGTTCAGTGTTAGGAAAGCCTATGGCTTTAATCAGGTGCTTCCAAAAAAATACCCCGCAGCTGTAATTCAGGTGTCTGGCGCCCGAAAAGGGGCCGGGCACCTGAATAGGGTTTGGCAGCGGCGCCCATAGATAGATTCATGCTATACATGACTCTGTCTATGGTGATAGAAAGGTGGCAGGTGAGAGGGGGCGGCGCCCGTGCGCCCTTTTATGGACGCACCGCCACTGCAGTATACTATCCACCAGACATAACTCTATACCGTGTACTAGTCACCAAATTATTCTGTGTTGCTTAAAACTCATTAGAAATGTATTAATTCATTATAATAGTTTCAATACATTTTTACACATACAGTGCCTTGAAAAAGTATTCATACCCCTTGAAATTTTCCACATGTTGTGTAATTTAATCTCAGTATAAATACAGCTGTTCTGTGAAGCCCTCTGAGTTTTGTTAGAGAACATTGGTGAACAAACAGCTTTACAAAGGCCAAGGAACACACCGGACAGGTCAGGGATAAAGTTGTGGAGAAGTATAAAGCCGGGTTAGGTTATATAAAATAATCTCCCAAGCTTTGATCATCTCGCCGAGCTTCTGTTCAATCCATCATCGGAAAATGGAAAGAGTATGGCACAACCGTAAATCTACCAAGACATGGCTGTCCACCTAAACTGACCGGGCTGGGCAAGGAGAGCATTCATCAGAGAAGCAGCCAAGAGGCCCCATGGTAACTCTGGAGGAGCTGCAGAGATCCACAGCTCAGGGGGGAGAATCTGTCCACAGGACAACTATTAGTGGTCTCTCCACAAATCTGCCCTTTATGGAAGAGTGAGGCCCCGTACACACGACCGGTTTTCTCGGCAGAATTCAGCCAGAAACTCGATGGGAGACGTATTCTGCCGAGAAAACCGGTTGTGTGTACACTTTTCGCCGAGGAAACAGACGAGGATTTAGTCGGGCCAAAAAGAGAACATGTTCTCTATTTCCTCGTTAGTCAATGGGGAAAGTTGGCATGGGGCCCTCGGGCAGTGCCCGAGTGACTCAATGGTCAGTCCGCCCCTGTCCGCTACCCTGCTTGGCAGGACTTTGCAGAGTGGCAGAGCTGTGTAAATCCCAACACAGCAGATCCAGCTCCATCGTAAGTTTTTAGATGTTTGCCCGGAGTTCAAGTAATAAAATAAGAGAAAATCTTGTAGAGCCTAAAAATAAAATGTACATTCTTTTAGTAAATATGGATAAGCAAGAAATCTATCATTTTTTCATTTGTCTGTCTCTCTGCTTTAAATATTTGATGGCCTTTCTTTGGAAACGGCTACTATTTCTATTGCTCCTGGGTGCCCCACGGGCCGAGAGCCTTTCCCTTGATTTAAAATGGCAAGATGCCTGCGTGACAGACTCTACCTCCCGAATTTCTCTCTATTTACATGCAGATCTTAGGCCATTAGCGTGATGGACAGCCCAACCTCTCTGCTTCGACATTTATACACGGAAACATGTAAACAGCACATTTTTAAAGGTAACCCCTCCCCCTTAGTCATAAAATAATGCATATTCGAGGTCTAAGAGTTGCTGCACAATTAATATTCAGTGGAACCTCGGATTGTGAGGATAATCCGTTCCAGGAGAAGGCTCGTAATCCAAAGCACTCGCATATCAAAGCGAGTTTCCCCATTGAAGTCAATGGAAACGAAAATAATTTGTTCCGCATTGACTTCAATGGCATGCAATACCCCATGTGGCTAGAGGTGGGGGGGGTGTCGAAGAGCCTTGGAAACAGCCGGAAAGGCCAAAGGACAGCTCGGCTGACCTCGGCAAACCTTGGAAAGTTCGGCTGACCTCCGCAAACCTCGGAGAGCTCAGCTGACCTCGGAAAACCTCGGAAAGCTCGGCTGACCTCCGCAAACCTCAGAAAGCTCGGCTATGACCTCGGCAAACCTCGGAAAGCTCGGCTGACCTCGGCAAACCTCGGAATGCTCGGCTATGACCTTGGGAAACCTCGGAAAGCTTGGCTATGACCTCAGCAAACCTCGGAATGCTCAGCTGACCTCGGCAAACCTCTGAATGCTCGGCTATGACCTTGGGAAACCTTGGAAAGCTCGGCTGACCTTGGCAAACCTTGGAAAGCTCGGCTGACCTCCGCAAACCTCAGAAAGGCTCAAGAACGTAGTTTTTTCGAGTCTTTCCGAGCATTTTTCGACTGCGCCCCCCCCCCACCTCAGGCCAAACCCGGTACTGCACACAGCTTTGGCCATATAGTTCAATGAAAGCACCCTCAAGCATTTGCAAGGCTGGAAAGACCCAACAAATAGTTTGGTGACTTTTTCCTGGGTATGAATACTTTTTGAAGTCATTGTACTTGCAGAGCTAGGGGTGCCGGAATTGCGCCTCCCCCTTCCCACCTCATGTTACGGTTGAAAAAAAGGTATTGGTATCTGTGTAACCCTAATGCTTGGTAGTCTACTACATTGGAATTGCATGTGACCGGGTCACAATGCCGAAGGGAAATTGGGAGGGGAAGATCTTTGTTACCCTATAAAAAAAAAATACCGTTAGAAACCTCCTATCAAAGGATTGAAATGACGTGTGCATGGCAAAATGTTAGTACAGTAAAGCCTTGCATTGCGAGTAAAATTAGTTCCAGAAACATGCTTGTAATCCAAAGCACTTGTACATCAAAGCAAATTTCCCCATTAGAAATAATGGAATTTCAGATGATTCGTTCCACAACCATTTACAGTGAAACCTTGGATTACGAGTATAATCCGTTCCAGGAGAATGCTCGTAATCCGAAGCACTCGCATATCAAAGCAAATTTCCCCATAGAAGTCAATGGAAATTAAAATAATTTGTTCCACATTGACTGCAGAGGCATGCAATACCGCATGCGGCCAGAGACAGGGGGGGGGCCCGGGGAGACTCAGAAACAGCTGGAAAGGCTCGGGGACAGCTCAGCTGACCTCGGCAAACCTCGGAAAGGCTCGGGAACGTCGTATTTCCGAGTCTTTCATTCATTCCCGCAAAGCAGAGACTAGAATCGCTTTCTTCCCCTAGTAAAAGCAGCACACTGTATACACTAAAACACTAAAAAAAAAAAAAAAAAACAAGGCGCCTCTAAGTGCAGAAGTATAAAAGTTTTAATATCCCCATAAAGGGGTTAAAAACACTTACAAGATGGTGGATGAAACAGGCATGTAGCAGGTAAGTGCGTCCAGAAGATGTTCCAGTGGCAGGGCAGTCCCAGTCTTTGATGGTAAAGCTTCCAGGGAAGTCCACAAGATAACAGCCGACTTGTGCTGTGGATGTTCAGGGGACACAATAGTGCTGGAGCCTGGGGGATGACGTCAGAGGAAACGAGACAAAAACCAGCATGGAACACAAACAGGAAGTGGACAGGAAGTGTGTCATAGAGGCGGGACGCGTTTCGGAACAGCTCATTGGTTCCTTCTTCAGCCAGAAGGAAGAAGGAACCAATGAGCTGTTCCCGAAACGCGCCCCGCCTCTATGATCCACCATCTTGTAAGTGTTTTTAACCCCTTTAGGGGATATTAAAAGTTTTATATTTCTGCACTTAGAGGCGCCTTGTTTGTTTTTCTGTTCCCATTAGAGATTGCTTGTCTCCGAGTGCTGCCCAAAGTGTGTGAAGATCTGCTACCCTCTCCAACACAGACTTTATCTGTCAGGAATCAGATTCAAATGCTTGGAGCGCCCTGGATATACACATTTTTCTACACTAAAACACTGACTAGGCACACAGTTAACCCTGTAATCGCTCCTGATTGTTAACCCCTTCCCATCCAGTGTCATTAGTACAGTGACAGTGCATATGTTTAGCACTGATCACTGTATTAGTGTCACTGGTCCCCATAAAGTGACAAAAGTGTCAGTTAGTGTCCAACTGAACGCTGCAATATCGCAGTCCCGCGATAAGTCGCTGATCGCTGCCATTACTAACAGCTGTGGCCGGTCCATAACCGGCGGAGGGGCGCCACCCCCTTAAAGGGGGTGTAAAGGTACACATTTTTTTCCCCTAAATAGCTTCCTTTACCTTAGTGCAGTCCTCCTTCACTTACCTCATCCTTCCATTTTGCTTTTAAATGTCCTTATTTCTTCTGAGAAATCCTCACTTCCTGTTCTTCTGTCTGTAACTCCACACAGTAATGCAAGGCTTTCTCCCTGGTGTGGAGTGTCACGCTCGCCCCCTCCCTTGGACTACAGGAGAGTCAGGACGCTCACTAACACACAGCTCCTTTCTCTACCTGCAACGTAGAGAGCGTCCTGACTCTCCTGTACTCCAAGGGAGGGGGCGAGCACGACACTCCACACCAGGGAGAAAGCCTTGCATTACTGTGTGGAGTTACAGACAGAAGAACAGGAAGAAATAAGGACATTTAAAAGCAAAATGGAAGGATGAGGTAAGTGAAGGAGGACTGCACTAAGGTAAAGGAAGATATTTAGGGAAAAAAATTGTGAGGGTGAGGTCTCGCCTCCATCCAATAGGACGGCTTCTTTGATATAATCGTATTAAACCCTCCAGCTTCTCTTCTCTTCCTCTCTTAGCACTTTTCCCTTTTCCGCGCTTCTTCCAGCACCGCGCCGCGCCGCAGACACGTGCTGAATAGAGATGATGGTTTTAAGGCCACTGAATCAAGCAGCGTAGCCGATGCTTTTTATTTTATATATTTTTTTTATCACTAAGGTGCATTTATTCTCTAAATGTCACTTTCCTTCAGACATTTTGAAGTGTCAGGATAATGCGCGGACGGTGACAGTTTTGCGGCGCTGATACTGGCCAGTCAGGGACACTATAATCCATTATCGGGAGCGGTTCATAAAAGGTCACAACGCTTTCTTCCAAAGTTTAGCCAAGTGTAGAATGTAGGTGCCACTCCGCGACGTGCGATCATTTCCACCGAGACGCCGTCAAAGCTGATCTTCGCGTCGCGTGACGGCGGTTTTCCTGGGTGTGAAAATTAGTTTCTGTCTCGTGCTTGCAGCACACGGCGGGCTTCTTCATTCATCCCAAATACAGTAAAACCTTGGATTGAGAGTAACTTGGTTTGAGAGCGTTTTGCAACATTTTTTTTAATAAAATTTGACTTGATATACAAGCGATGTCTTGATATAAGAGTAGCGTCATGTCACAACTGAGTATAAAAGAGAAGGGAGGCGCCTCTAAGTGTAGCAATATGGTTACATTTAATGAAGGTACAACATTTAGCAACTCACATGGTTTATGATTGAAACAGGCACATCTGAGTATGCAGGGACCCGTGGGTAAAGCTGTCCACATAGACCGTCCACCGTCATCTACGTCCCCCCTTTCACGAGCGGTTCAAGCCTCGCTTTCAGATCGCTCAACTGCAGGGTAGTCTTCCCGATCATGATTGCAGACTGTCAGCGGAGAGAGTCGGCGGTCTATGTGGATCGCTTTACCCTGGGATCCCTGCATACTTAGATGTGCCTCTTTTAATCATTAACCATGTGAGTTGCTAAATGTTGTACCTTCATTAAATGTAACCATATTGCTACACTCTAGGAACCCGCCTTCTGACCTCTGACCTCTGGGGGAGGTCCCTGTTCCAATTCCTGAGTCCTAGCCATATTCTTCAATGGGAAACCCTAACCCTAAACCCTAACCCCAACCCCTACCCCTAACTCTAACCCTAACCCTTATCCCCCAACCCTAAGTCCTAGCCATATTCTTCAATTGGAAACTCTAACCCTAACCCCTAACCCCTAACCCCTAACCCTAACCCTAAGTCCTAGTCATATTCTTCAATTGGAAACTCTAACCCTAACCCCTAACCCCTAACCCCTAACCCTAACCCCTACCCCTAACCCTAAGTCCTAGTCATATTCTTCAATTGGAAACTCTAACCCTAACCCCTAACCCCTAACCCCTAACCCTAACCCCTACCCCTAACCCTAACCCTAAGTCCTAGTCATATTCTTCAATGGGAAACCCTAACCCTAACTCCTAACCCTAACCCCTAACCCTAAACCCTAACCGCTAACCCTTAACCCCTAACCCTGACCCTAACCCTAAGTCCTAACCATATTCTTCAATGGGAAACCCTAACCCTAACCCCTAACTCTAAACCCTAACCCTAACCCTGAACCCTAACTCTTAACCCCTAACCCTGACCTTAACCCTAAGTCCTAGCCATATTCTTCAATGGGAAACCCTAACCCTAACCCCTAACCCTAAACCCTAACCCTAACCCCTAACCCTAAACCCTAACCCTTAACCCCTAACCCTAACCCTAACCCTAAGTCCTAGTCATATTCTTCAATGGGAAACCCTAACCCTAACTCCTAACCCTAACCCCTAACCCCTAACCCTAAACCCTAACCGCTAACCCTTAACCCCTAACCCTGACCCTAACCCTAAGTCCTAACCATATTCTTCAATGGGAAACCCTAACCCTAACCCCTAACTCTAAACCCTAACCCTAACCCTGAACCCTAACTCTTAACCCCTAACCCTGACCTTAACCCTAAGTCCTAGCCATATTCTTCAATGGGAAACCCTAACCCTAACCCCTAACCCTAAACCCTAACCCTTAACCCCTAACCCTGACCCTAACCCTAAGTCCTAGCCATATTCTTCAATGGGAAACCCTAACCCTAACCCCTAACCATGACCCTAACCCTAAGTCCTAGCCATATTCTTCAATGGGAAACCCTAACCCAAACCCTAAAACCTATCCCCTAAACCCCTAGACCTAACCCCTATCTTCTTTTATACTCTGTAGCTCCTGCTGGATTTTGCTTCTCATCCCCTTGTGGAGGCTTCCATTTGTGGATGGACATTTTATGGTTACACAACCAATCACATCGCTGTAATCTTTTTATATGGACTATAAACGGAAGAACTTATCAATACAGTGGAACCTCGGATTGCGAGTAACGCGGTTAACGAGGGTTTCGCAATAAGAGTGCTGTATTTTAAAAAATTCTGACTCGGTTCGCAAGTGTTGTCTTGCAAAACAAGCAGGACTCAAGTACCGCATTTGGCCTGAGGTGCGGGGGCGCTTGAGAATCCACCCCCCCCCCTGTCAAAACAGCGATCTGCCTTGTTACATAGGCAGGTCACCATTCTGTGTAATTTATGGACAATCTGCGGGTGCCAACCGGCGCACGAACATTTACGTCGGCAGAATGGCACGGCTGCGCAATTGTCAGTTAAAGCAGCGCAGTGCCGAATCGCAAAAAAAGGCTCCGATCTTTGGGCAGCCAAATCCTCCGGGGCTGAAGTGGTTAATATCAATTTTTACCAAGTCTTCACTAACAATTTAGTTTTTTAGTTTTTGTTCTTCCTGTAAAGTGCATTTTCTATGGGCATTAGCCTTCCAGGAGATGTACAGACAAGCCCATCATTTTTTTTTTTTACAATCAGACCATAAATTTCGAAGAAGAAGAAGATTTCTTCTTTTTAATTCCCAAGCTAAAAAATTTATCAGGACGAAACGATGGGAATAAAACGGGTAATGAGCCAATCAAGGGAGTGAATCAATGGCTTGTGCTTTACAACTATTTTACTCGCAGATATTAAAGAGAAAAAGATCAGATACTCCAATTAAACTTCACTTTTTCCATCAATTGTTCTTTGGCTCCATCTGGACATGTGCGCAAATTACTTTTTCTTTTTCTAGGGTAGCACCCTGCCCTGGGTACTGGAAGGCTACATTTAGTACAGAGGAACCTCGGTTTACGAGTAACGTGGTTAACGAGCATTTTAACCACTTAGGACCCGGACCATTATGCAGGTTAAGGACCTTGCCCCACTTTTTGCGATTCCGCACTGCGTCGCTTTAACCGACAATTGCGCGGTCCTGCTGCGTGGCTCCCAAACAAAATTGGCGTCCTTTTTTTCCCCACAAATATAGCTTTCTTTTGGTTGTACTTGATCACCTCTGCGGTTTTTATTTTTTGCGCTATAAACAAAAATAGAGCGACAATTTTGAAAAAAATATATATATTTTTTACTTTTTGATATAATAAATATCCCCGAAAAAGAAATAAAAAACAATTTTTTTCCTCAGT
Source organism: Rana temporaria (assembly GCF_905171775.1). Lineage (NCBI taxonomy): Eukaryota > Metazoa > Chordata > Amphibia > Anura > Ranidae > Rana > Rana temporaria. The sequence continues at coordinate 154,842,586 of NC_053499.1, read as the reverse complement.
TTAGGCCGATACGTATTCTTCTACATATTTTTGGAGAAAAAAAAACACAATAAGCTTTTATGGATTGGTTTGCGCAACATTTATAGCGTTTACAAAATAGGGGATAGTTTTAGGGCATTTTTATTAATATTTTTTTTTTATTACTAATGGTGGCGATCAGCGATTTTTTTTTGTGACATTATGGCAGACACATCAGACAATTTTGACACATTTTTGGGACCATTGTCATTTTCACAGTGAAAAGTGCTATAAAAATGCACTGATTACTGTGAAAATGACAATGGCAGTGAAGGGGTTAACCACTAGGGGGCGCTGTAGGGGTTAAGTGTGACCTAATGTGTGTTTCTAATTGTAGGGGGGTGGGGCTGGACGTGTGACGTCACTGATCGCCTTTCCCTATACCAGAGAACACAGGATCAATGACAGCGCCACAATGAAGAACGGGGAGCTGAGGGCAGGGCCGATCCTAGGCAGGGTGCACGGGGTGCTCCGCAAACAGGCGCCACAGAGGTGGGGGGCGCTGATGCTCCAAAGTGCTCCCCTCCCTCCTCCTTGTCTGTGTCCAGAGGCGGAGCGCATGTAGCGGGTGCTGTGGTTCCCCATCCCCCTTGCTCTCTCCGCTGGCAACTGACAAGAGCGCATACTTCCCGCTGTCCCCGGAATCCGGGTTGGGTACCACAGCGGAGCCTAGTACCGGAACATGTCCCGGCACTAGGCTTCACTAATTAATTCTGTCCGGTGAGCGTGGAGCAGTCTCCTGTCTGCCCCGCCCCCTCTGCGTGTGTCGGCTCTTCTCCCAATGGGCGGTGTGATAAGAGGCTTCTGGGTTGGCTGGAGCTGCTGCCAATCATCCCGTGCACTCCCAGAAATGCTCTCCGAGTTCCACAGTCCTAGTAACCAAAGAAGCTACGTATGCCCCGCCCCCTGTAAAGTGCTTCTGCTCCCAGCGCGCCCGAGCTACAGGGATCTAATGGACAAGTACTGATCTATGGGGACACCTGCTGTGGGGGGCTCTGATGGGGACATCTGCTGTGGAGGGCTCTGATGGGGGGGACACCTGCTGTGGAGGGCTCTGATGGGGGACACCTGCTGGGGGGGCTCTGATGGGGGACACCTGCTGGGAGGCTCTGATGGGGGACACCTGCTGGGAGGCTCTGATGGGGGACACCTGCTAGGAGGCTCTGATGGGGGACACCTGCTGGGAGGCTCTGATGGGGGACACCTGCTGGGAGGCTCTGATGGGGGACACCTGCTGGGAGGCTCTGATGGGGGACACCTGCTGGGGGGGCTCTGATGGGGGACACCTGCTGTGGAGGGCTCTGATGGGGGACACCTGCTGGGAGGCTCTGATGGGGGACACCTGCTGGGAGGCTCTGATGGGGGACACCTGCTGGGGGGGCTCTGATGGGGGACACCTGCTGTGGAGGGCTCTGATGGGGGACACCTGCTGGGAGGCTCTGATGGGGGACACCTGCTGGGAGGCTCTGATGGGGGACACCTGCTGGGGGGGCTCTGATGGGGGACACCTGCTGGGTGGGCTCTGATGGGGGACACCTGCTGGGAGGCTCTGATGGGGGACACCTGCTGGGAGGCTCTGATGGGGGACACCTGCTGGGAGGCTCTGATGGGGGACACTAATGAAGAATTCTTAGGGGAGCATCTCTGTGAGTCATAGCCATAGAAACATGTGTAAAGGGGAGGAGTTAGTAAGATGACTACACCCACGTGGGGGCACCAGAAATATTTCTGCACCCAGGCGTCTGTGACCCTAGGATCGGCCCTGGCGGAGGGGGGCGGCGGTCCGCTGTCATTGAAGCCGACCCACTGAGCCATCGGCCCACCGGGACACTCCCGGTCGTCCCAATGGCCAGTCCATCCCTGAGGGAGGGTGTGCCTGAATGGTAGTTTGGAAATGTGGTTACCCTACTCGGGCTTTCACATTGGGATTGCAGATGAGGCTTCGCTTGAATAACGCTCGAAAAACGCCCCAGTGTGAAAGGGGCCTAAAGCTTCTTAGGCCCCCCTGTTTAGCTGATGAGGCCTGGGTAGGGTTGCCACCTTTTCTTCAAGCCAAACCCGAACACTTTAGCGGCACAGGGCACGTTTTTTTCGTAGTATACACAATATAATAATAAAAGACCTGGGGCACCTTTGGGTGCCTCAAGGACAGTGGTAATGCAGCGCGCTGCGGCAAACAGTGGGTGTGGCCAAACTGCTCTTGCTTACATCATGGCTCCCCCTCAGTGATGCCAAACCTGCCCCCAGACAGCGGCCCGCATCTCCAGAATGGCAACAGATTTTTGTGTGACTACCTCAGTTACTAGGGGGGCCACAGCCCAGTCTAAATAATGTGTCCGGGTTTCAGGCAGACTGAAACCCGGACACAAGATCCCAAACCCGAACTGTTCGGGTGAATCCTGGACAGGTGGCAACCCTAGGCCTGGGCCCAGGACTACAGAACCAGTTGTGCTGCCTTATAAGCGGCTATGCTCTGCTTTGTCACATATACAACACAATCTTGTGGCTAACAGTAAAAAAACAACAAAACAAAAAAAAAAAAACATTGATTTCCATCGCTGCAGCATTTCCTTCCCCCGGCTCGGATCTCCCCCGTGGCATCATGGGAAGGGACTTATTCATTCCAGTGGTCACACTTGAACTGTACTTAGCAAATTGATAAGGTTCCACTGTTAAACTTTATTATGGGTGACACGAACCCGTGACACTTTATAAAAAAAGAGAAATCCCGAACAATCTCTAGGTAATTAACACCTAGATAAACAAGCATAAATTTCGATATTGCCTTTATTTGGACTAGCACTCAGATCTGCACCAACCATGCTTTTTTTAATTAAAAGATAAATCCATGTGACACTTTGCCTCAAACTTAATTATTCAGCATAGGACAATAAAAAATAAAGCCCATTAAATGTGTCTTGCACGGTATGCCTGTATTAACAGCAAAACAGTTCAGTGTGGGTCATTTAAATTTCCGATGCCCCCCCCCCCCCCCTCCTCTCTGACTCCAAGGCTCCTGGATTTTTACACGTACAGCAACACCAACAGGTGAGGAAAGGCACGGCTTGTAAAAAAATATCCCTTTCTGGCCGCGGCAGATTTTACCATCCCTTTGGAAATTGCCGTCTCCGTCTCCGTAAATTCTAACACCATAGAGAATAAAATGGCGGTCATTGCAAAAAAAATTAAAAATACCTGACCGAACCTATTTTTCAAACTTGTTTACAAGTTAAAATAATTTTTTTTTGCTAGAAAAATACCCGTATTTATCGCGGTATAACGCGCTCCCGCGTATACCGCGCACCCCTAATGTTACCCCCGAAATTTCTGTAAAAAAAAAAGTTATATGATTTTATTACTTACAGTTTTGGTGTCTTCCCAGCGTCCAGCGTCCGGTCCGGCGTCCGTCTGCGGCCTCGATGGTGTCCTCCCAGCTTCTCCAGCGCGCGCCTCACGTCGAGTCCCCACTTCCCGCGCTCAGTTCGAACGCCTCCGCCGACATATACCGAGTGCAGTACACTCGGGTACATTCGGCAAGGCCTGGCTTCGCTCGCGCTCTATGACGTTTATGCGTGAGCACAAGCGAAGCCGAACCTGGCCAAATGTACCCGAGTGTACTGCACTCGGTATATGTCGGCGCAGGATTTCAAACAGAGCGCGGGAAGCGGCTATCGGCGTATATCGCGCACCCACGATTTTCCCCTTATTTTAAGGGGAAAATAGTGCGCGATATACGCCGATAAATACGGTACTTAGAACCCCCAAACATTAAAAAAATAAATTCTAACACCCTAGAGAATAAAATGACAGCCATTGCAATAAAATAAAAATAAAAAAAGAATACCTGACCGGGCCTATTGTTCAAACTTGTTTACAAGTTAAAATCATTTTTTATTTTTATTTTTTTGCTAGAAAATTACTTAGAACCCCCAAACATTCTACAAAAATAGAAAAATTCTAACACCCTAGAGAATAAAATGTCGGTCATTGCAAAGAAAAAAAAAAAAGAATACCTGACCGGGCCTATTATTCAAACTTGTTTACAAGTTAAATTTTTTATTTGTTTTTTGCTAGAAAATTTCTTAGAACCATAAAACATAAAAAAAAAATTCTAACACCCTAGAGCAGGGGTGGGGAACCTGCGGCCCGCAAAATCATTCCATTAAGCCCACCCCCCCACCCCCGTGCCGCTGAGTGTGTGTCTGCGGAGCTGTCAGAAGGAGCCGATGTTTACCTTGTAGTTCCGGCTCCTTCTGACTAGGGGTGCAACGGATCGTCACCGATCCACGATCCGAACGGGTCACCCCATTTGGATCGGCACACCCCGCGATCCGCGGAGCGCTCTGGAGCATCGGCCTAGGGAAGTCCCTGGCTTCGGCCTAGCTCCGGAGCAGCGGCCATCTTGGTACACCCGGCAGCGGCCCTCCTCTCTGTTCACACCCACAGAGGAGGAGGAGCCCGCGCTCGTGGGAAACACACGCTGCTGTGTTTGGAACAACTTACCGCTGCGAGCAGTTCTTTTCAAAACTTACCGTCGCAAAGAGTCGACTGCGCTCCAGACTGACCGACGCAAACCTGGAAAACCAGTTGCAAATAGCAACATCATCAATATCGGCCAACATCACACACCTCGCCAAAGAGAAGCAGTTCCAGCCATCACATTAGCGGTTAGTTAATTAAATGTTTGACCAAATATGTGGTGACAGTTCATGTCCTTGTTTATTGACAGCCTCATTTTTTTTACATGTCCATTGTGTTTCCTTTGTTCTTTATTTGTAAAAATGGAGTATATAAATAAAGATTATGCAAAAAAATTTTGACCAAATATAACAGGCTAATTTTTAAGTTGATCATTTTGTACGGCCCCCGAATGATGTTACAAAAATCCAAATGGCCCTTGGCAGAAAAAAGGTTCCCCACCCCTGGGCTAGAGAATAAAATGGTGGTCATTGCAAAAAATAAATAAAAAAAGAATACCTGACCGGGCCTATTTTTCAAACTTGTTTACAAGTTAAAATCATTTGTTTTTTAACACCCTACAGAAAAAAAAGAGAGACGTTGCAATACTTTTTGTCATACCGTCTTATAAGCGCATTTTTTGGGGGAAAAAAGTCAATTTTTTTTCATTAAAAAATAAGACAACGTAAAATAAGGCAAAGTTAGCCCACTTGTTTGTTTTTTTTGATTGTGAAAGATAATGATACCCGACATGTCATGCTTCAAAGTTGCGCCCCGCTCGTGGAATGGCGGCAAACTTTTACCCTTAAAAGTCTCCATAGGCGACATTTAAAAAATTCTTTGTTTTTGAGTTACAGAGGTGGTCTAAGGCTAGAATTATTGCTCTCGCTCTAACGATCGCGGCGATACCTCACATGTGTGGTTTGAACACCGTTTTCATATGCGTTGGCGTTGGCTCGCGTTGGCGTTCGCTTCTGCACGCGAGCTCGGCAGGACAGGGTGCGTTTAAATTTATTATTATTTTTTTCTTATTTATTTTACCTTTTATTTTTATATATTTTTTTTACACTGTTGTTTTTTGTTTTTTTTAAATGTTTCACTTTTATTCCTATTACAAGAAATGTAAACATCCCTTGTAATAGAAAAAACATGACAGGTCCTCTTAAATATGAGATCTGGGGTCAAAAAGACCTCAGATCTCATATTTACACTAAAATGTAATAACAAATCTAAAAAAGAAATAAGTCTACTTTGAAAAAAAAAATTGTTGCTTTAAGAGCTAGGGGCGAAAGTGACGTTTTTTGGCGTATTTTGGCGTGATTTGTTTACTTTTTTTTTTTTTACAGATAATTTCCATTGATGTCTATGCCCGAACGCCAATGCCGCCTGAAAAAAAGGGTTTCGGCGTTCGGCGTGAGATGTGAACCATCTCATAGACATCAATGGAAATTCGCCCCTCCAGCGGCACGAGCGTCGCGCTTCAGGCGTATATACGCCGAGGTGTGAATGCAGCCTAAAGTGAATCGCTCTGGAAGAATCGGGTTGCTGCTGGAAATTACTCACCTCATCATTGTAATAACCACGAATTCATTATCTACCCATTACTACTATATCACTACATTGGTGCCGTGACTCGGAGTATCTTATTGACTTCCATATACTTGCAACAGATGACAAAATCCAACAGAGTAAATATGACAAAGAATAGTAGCCTTCGGGTCCCATTTTTCCTAGAGCTGTGCCTTCATGTTCATGGAGACTGACTGCCAGCTTGAATCGTCCCCCCTGAAATACTAGTACACTAGGAGGGAGTTTCTATTAGGTCAACCCAAATAACTCTCTGATCTTATTGTTACCCCCCTCAAGTCTAATTACCATCGATAAATACTTCTTCTATGGTCCTTTATCATCCATAGACAGTGTACCCTTTGAAATGTTCGATTCGTTTAACAGGCCATTACTCACTGTCAGGTCACCTGAGTCCAAGTACTTGCGTCGGCGCAAGTGCTTTGTGAATCCAGGCCTATGATTGGATGGCATAAAAGGAAGCCATTCATTGTTTACAACTGTCATGTGATCTGCTGTGATTGGTCACAGCGATCACATGGTACTGGTATAGTGATCAATCATCAGCTGTGTCCACCCTCGCCACTGCGCGGCCCCCGCAGCTGTGCTTGAGGCACGTTCAGTGAGGACGTCATATAACGTCCTCCCAAAACAACAGGTGTTAAGCAAGCTGCTAGCAGGCTTCAGCAGCCTTTCAACAAACTTCAAGAAGTGCTGAAGCCTGCTAGCAGCTTGTTTAAAGTGGCTGTTGAGCAGGAGAGAGTTGGGCCCAGTGGCTGCATGTGATATGCATGTGTGTTTTTTTTTGTTTGTTTTTTTGCCTTCCTCTTTATCAACTGGCATTTTCATTTAATTATTATTATTTATTTATTTTTTTCTTTAACTTTTTTCAAACTATGCAACTACACAGAACAAAAATTCGACCAGACTGCTTCAAAGACTATTTAATTCTAATAGCATAAAAAAAAAACAGTCGACTGCTTCAAAGACATTTTAATTCTAATAGCAGGAAGAAAAAAAAAAACAGTCATTGCTGGAAAAAAAAATTAAATACTTTCATACCAGAATTAATTTATGTCAACTGATGTATTTTAATAATAAATAAGGAACAAGAATAAACTTTAAATACAAACGTTTCTACTTGTTACAAGCATAGCAACAGATTCCTCTACTCTATCAATCTTAGATTTTACTCCAAGATGGAATTAAATTTTTTTTTTTTTTTTTTTTAATCTTTCCATGTAGGAGTGTAGACAATATTATGACCAGTACCACAGACAACATGAGTTACAGAGAAAAAACATGACATGTTTAGATATGAAAAGCATGAAGATATTCAGAAACTGACAATGGATCACTGGCGCTGTCACTTGCTTGTATTACAAGTTACAAATGTTCTTGGAAAAAAGAAAAAAACTCTATGTTTTATCAAGGTGGGGGGAGGGGCAGCAGTAGCACCAGACCATGGGATCAACATACACGCACATCACAAAGAACAGGAAGAAGGAAATATTTCCAGTGTCACAAACAGAATTATTGTCTCCTTAAAAAAAAAAAAAAAAATTGAAAAAAAGGAAGGAAAAAAAAAATAAGAAAAAAAATACAGAAACAGATTAAAAGTGCATTTAATGGAATGTGTCATTTTTTTTTTTTTTACTTTTAATGTTACTTTTTTTTTCTGAGATATTAAAGGCAGCGCAAACACACAAAGCAAGCAACTGACAGTCACCATAAAAGACACAGTAGTGCATTTTAAAATTCTAAAGCTCACCACAGTCAAAAAGTTCTCAACGACATTTTAATTTTTTTTTTTTTTTTACTTTCTGAGGATCATAGAAACAGTTGCATTATTTTTTTTTATTTTTTATTAATATTATTTTTATTATTGTATTCAACTTGATATATATAAGTAAGGCAGTGGGAACTATACTAGAAAAAAAATAATATAGATTAAGTAAGCAGCTTGCTCTGTATCAGGCGAGTCCATTGCATTATGACCTCCCGGGAACAAAAAAAAAAACAAAAAAAAAAAAACAGGTGTCTATTTTTTCCTTTCAGGCAGTATATGTAAATTGTACTCCTCAATCTCCTGAGATAGGCTTCCATTCTCAGTGCAGAGTCTACTGATTCTATTTACATCGATTGCAGTTTAATAGTTTTGCAAACTGCTTTAGGCAGAGTTAAAGTTTTAAGGCTGTTAGGATCAACACCCTGGTCTCAGCCTAGCGAGAAAATACTCTCATCTACTCTGTCATCATTTTTTTTTTTTATTTTATTAATATTTTTTTTTTTTTTTTTTTTTTTTAGAAGACCTTCTTCCACTACTTTCATCTCAATTCAAAGCTTCACTCCTAATCCTTTTACCAAGCACATTGGAAATATTTGTCTGACTCCTATTGATTTTTATATACAGTATATATTTATATATATATATATTTTTTTATAAGGCTCAAAATGAATTGCAACATTCTGGAGACTGGTGGGAATAATCTGAAGACATGAGCTTTAAAAATAAAAAAAAAAAATAACTATATATATTTTTTATCTTAAAGAAAAACAATTTTTTATTTAAAACAAAATCTGGCTGTATAAATTGCGTTCTGAATCCCTGCAAACCATATTTTTTCCTAATTTAATTTAAATGTAACTTTAAAAAAAAAAAAAATAGAACTTTTTTTCTATAGCTGTTACACTTGTCTTAAAGAAAATCTATTTTTTATTTAAAACAAAATCTGGCTGTATAATTTGCGTTCTGAATCCCTACAAACCATATTTTTTCCTAATTTAATTTAAATGTAACTTAAAAAAAAATAGAACTTATTTCTATAACTGTTACACTTAATAGCACCCTATATATTTTTTTATCTTAAAGAAAAACAATTTTTTATTTAAAACAAAATCTGGCTGTATAAATTGCATTCTGAATCCCTGCAAACCATATTTTTTCCTAAATTAATTTAAATGTAACTTAAAAAAAAAATAGAACTGTTTTCTATAGCTGTTACACTTACCGTATCTTAAAGAAAATCAATTTTTTTTAAAAACAAAATCTGGCTGTATAAATTGTGTTCTGAATCCCTGCAAACCATATTTTTTCCTAATTTAATTTTAATGTAACTTAAAAAAAAAAACATAGGGCTAGATTCACAGTTGAAATACGCCGGCGTATCTAATGATACTCCGGCGTAATTTAAAAGTTGCCGCGTCGTAGCGTTGTTTTGAATCCTCAAAACAAGTTACGACGGCTTTAGGCTTTGATCCGACAGGCGTACGGCTTCGTACGCCTTCGGATCGTAGGTGTAATACCCCGGCGCCCGCTGGGTGGAGTTTGCGTCGTTTTCCCGCGTCGGGTATGCAAATTAGCTGTTTGGGGCGATCCACAAAGGTACGCGCGTTTGTCGCATTCTCTTACGTCGTCGCTAGTCGGCTTTTCCCGTCGTAAAGTTGCGGCTTCTATTTCATGGCTTATATTTAGACAGCCCATGTTAAAGTATGGCCGTCGTTCCCACGTCGAATTTTCAATTTTTTTTTGTTTGCATAAGACGTCCGGGAATACGAAAGGACGTAACGCACGTCGCCGTTCAAAAAACACGTCGGGGCGCCGTAACTTCGCACAAAGCACGGCGGGAAATTTCCTAACGGAGCATGCGCAGAACGTTCGGCGCGGGAACACGCCTAATTTAAATGGTACACGCCCCATTTGAATTAGGCGGGCTTGCGGCAGACAGATTTACGTTACGCCGCCGCAAGTTTACAGATTCACAAAGCACTTACGCTTAAAACTTGCGGCGGTGTAACGTAAATGACATACGTTACGCCGCAGCGCAAGTACCTGAATCTAGCCCCATATTTTTTCCTAAATTAATTTAAATGTAACTTAAAAAAAAAAAATCTATAGCTGTTACACTTAATAGCACCCTATATGTTTTTTTTTATCTTAAAGAAAAACAATGTTTTATTTAAAACAAAATCTGGCTGTATAAATTGCGTTCTGAATCCCTGTAAACCATATTATTTCCTAATTTCATTTAAATGTAACTTAAAAAAAAACTTATTTCTATAACTGTTACACTTAATAGCACCCTCCTCTGGATAGAATAAGTAAACATGACATTTCAACATTCTGGAGACTGGTGGGAATATTCTGGAGACATGAGCTTTAAAAAAAAAAAAAACTCTATATATTTTTTTATCTTAAAGAAAATCAATTTTTTATTTTAAACAAAATCTGTCTGTATAAATTGTGTTCTGAATCCCTGCAAACCATATTTTTCCTAAATTAATTTAAATGTAACTTACAAAAAAAAAAAAAAATCTATAGCTGTTACACCTAATAGCACCCTCCTCTGGCCAGAATAAGTAAATATGAAATTTCAACATTCTGGAGACCAGTGGGAATATTCTGGAGACATTTTAAAAAACGATACACAGTATTTTTTTTATTTTAAAGAAAATGCATATATATATTTTTTAAACTGGCTATATAGCTTAAAAAAAAAGTGGAACTTTTTTCTACAACTGTTACACTTAATAGCACCCTCCTCTGGCCAGAAAATTTAAAAATGTAATGGAAACATTCTGGAGAATGGTGGGAATAACAGACATGAGCTTATAAAAAAAATTGTGTTCTGAATCCCTGCAAACCTAATTTAATTAAAATTTAACTTAAAAAAATTAAAAAATTTGAACTTTTTTCTATAGCTGTTACAATTAATAGCGCCTTCCTCTGGCCAGAATAAGTAAACATGAAATTGCAACATTCTGGAGACTGGTGGGAATAATCTGGAGAAATGAGCTTTAAAAAAAAGAAAAAGAAAACTATATATATATTTTTTTAATCTTAAAGAAAATAAATATGTTGCTGAAATGTCATTAAATGTAACTTTAAAAAACCGATAAAAATAAACCTTGAAATCTAATTTCAATTAAATATTAAAAAAAAATTAAAGTTTTTTCTACAGCTGTTACACTCAATAGTGCCCTCCTCTGTCTACAGTGTCCTCAATAGTGCCCTCCTCTGTCTACAGTGTCCTCAATAGCGCCCTTCTCTGGACAGATAAAGTAAAAATGAGGCTGGTAGGAATAATCTGGAGACGTGAGCTTTAAAAAATTAAATTATATATATATTTCAATCAATTACAGGGATGGAGGCGGCTATCCCTTTGATTTTCGCCTCATTTAAAGTCCCACAAATGTCCTTTTCTTTTATACAACATTATATATATATATATATATATATATATATATATATATATATATATATATATATATATTTTAACGACTGTATAAATTATTATTATTACACAGGATTTATTCAGCGCCAACAGTTTGCGCAGTGCTTTAAATAGTGTTTTAAAACGTTTTCTTCAGTTGTTACACTCCAAAAAAAAATGTAATGGCTGAAAAATGTTTTATTATTATACAGGATTAATTTAGCACCAAAAATTAAAGGTAACTTATTTTTTTTTATTATTATTACACAGGATTTATTCAGTGCCAGCAGTTTGCGCAGTGCTTTAAATTGTGTTCTGAATTTCTGTAAATCATATTTTGCTTAAATCTAATTTAAATATTTAAATGTAACTTTAAAAAAATAACAAAATTAGAACATGAAATCTAATTTCAATTAAATGTCTCTTTAAAAAAATTAAAACATTGAAAAAGTTTTCTTCAGTTGTTACACTCCAAAAAAAATTTTTAATGGCTTTAAAATGTTTTATTATTATACAGGATTAATTTAGCACCAAAAATTAAAGGTAACTTATTTTTTTTATTATTATTATTACACAGGATTTATTCAGTGCCAGCAGTTTGCGCAGTGCTTTAAATTGTGTTCTGAATTTCTGCAAATCATATTTTGCTGAAATCTAATTTAAATATTTAAATGTAACTTTAAAAAAAATAACAAAATTAGAACGTGAAATCTAATTTAAATTAAATGTCTCTTTAAAAAAAAATTAAAACATTGAAAAAGTTTTCTTCAGTTGTTAACATTTTTTTAATGGCTGTAAAATGTTTTATTATTATACAGGATTAATTTAGCACCAAAAATTAAAGGTAACTTATTTATTTTTTATTTTTTTCATAAATTGATACTTTTATTTCTGCAGCTGTTACACCTAATAGCGCCCTCCTCTGGCCAGAATAAGTAAACAATGGGGTAGATTCAGGTACTGCTGCGCACTTCTTACGGAGGCGCAGCGTTACGTTTTTACGCTACACCTCCGTAAATTACTTGCGCTACGCTTGATTCAGGAAGCAGTAGCTCCGTAAAAATGGCCGGCGTAAGCGCGCGTAATTTAAATGATCCCGTAGGGGGCGTGGATCATTTAAATTACGCACGTTCCCACGCCGAACGTAGTGCGCATGCTCCGTCGGGAAACTTTCCCGACGTGCATTGCGGCAAATGACGCCGCAAGGACGTCATTTGCTTTAACGTGAACGTAAATGGCGTCCAGCGCCATTCACGATTCACTTACGCATACGACGTAATTTTCAAACATCGCGACGCGGGAACGACGGGTATACTTAGCATTGGCTGCCCCTGCTAATAGCAGGAGCAGCCTTACGCGGAACTTGACGAACGCAAACGACGTAAAATGCGTACGCAGGGCGCGCGTAGGGTTGTGAATCGCCGTGAGTATGCAATTTGCATACTCTACGCTGAAAACGAACGGAGCGCCACCTAGCGGCCACCGCAAGAATGCAGCCTAAGATACGAAGGCATAAGAGACTTGTGCCATTCGTATCTTAGGCTTAAGCCGGCGTATCGAGCTTTCTGAATCAGGAGAAGTCGATACGCCGGCGCAACTAAGCAATTGCGCTGCGTAACTATGGATACGCAGACGCAATTGCTTACTGAATCCACCCCAATGTAATTCACATATGGCACTGAGCTGAAGATTAAAATTTAAAAAAATAATGTTTAAAAAAAAAAAAAAATCGAAGATTCAAATTTAAAAAAATAATGTTTAAAAAAATTAAAATAAATAAAATCGTGTTTTAAATATTGATTTAAAGTGATTAAAAAAAAGGCAATGGTGGAATGCAACGCAGGGCTTTCTTTCTATAAAAAAATTATTTGTTTGTCTGCATCTGGAGGAGAGACGTAGAAAATGGAATATCGTAATGTTTTTCGGGAGGTCAGTGGTGACCGGGGGCTTGTCTTGGATTTCTAATACAGTGCAGTTGCAACACCAACTCAATTGATTTCTTTCTCTTAATGACAGCTCCAGTCAGACTGGCACCATGGCAGACTACCAGCTGATTTCATTACTATGCTGGGATAATGACAGCAAGCCGGTGTCATATTGTAAAGGTGTTTTCTCCGATGAAAACATAGTCCCCCCTCCCCCCTCCCACCCCTTCTCTCTCTCTTCTTAAAGGCAGCATTGAATCATTAGGATAGTATCATTTTTCTGATAAAAGCATCCAACATCGTAACATCGGCCTTCCAGTTACACGGTATCCTCGCTGAACAAATAACAGTCCCGCAGCCATTTTTTTTTTAAGAGGCGGGGGTTAGCAAACATTCAAAGTCTACTTCTCACTTTTTCTAGGTTGTCCCGACCAATGGAAGGGAATTGTTCTATAGTCTAAAAACATTGGGGGAAAAGTGATATTGCAAATGTACAAGAACGTCGGGGGTTGGAGGCGCGTTACTCCTGGGATTTGCTGGCTTCTGCCGGCGGCGGCGGCTGCGTTGAGCTGCCAGGTTTGGCGGTCGGGTGGTCCTCGGGATTGGCCGAAGTCTCCGAGTCGATGCGGGAGCGCTTGAACCTTCGGTCCGGGTACTGGCTGTTGTCGAAAGGCATCCGATGGACACAGAGGACGTGAGTCTTCAGATTTCCCTTCTGAGAGGCACTGTATGGGCAATATCTGCACTGGAAAGGCCTTTGACCTACGAGAAAAAAAAAACCACAATGAATATTTTTTTTTTCAGGCTTATCGTTCAAAGTGTATGGGCTTTTTTGGTGTTGGATATGGTGGGGATGGTTTGGACCCCTGACAAGTTTTTATTGCTGTCCGTGTCCCTTACACTGTAGACTCTCCCTCTCTTTTTAACCGCTTGCCGACCGGCTCACGCACTTATACGTCAGCAGAACGGCAGGGCTGCGCAAAGCAACGTATATACATAGCTGTCCTTTAAGACTGTGGGATCATCCCACTGCTGCCACCAATTGTAACGGTCAGGGGTTAACACCGTTTACGATATTCCATTCCATCGCCCCACGACAGCCTATCCGACAATCCAGCCGACAGGACCCATTCCATTCCCCAGAATAAGGACAAGACACACAGCTCTGTCCTTTCTGGTTCAAACGAATGAATAATTTTAATGGTACACTCCGCTTGTTATATACAGTTACAAGCATGCTACAGGGACAATGAAACTCTCCACCCAAAACATCACACAATGGGCCTTTAACGAGTTCCCCCTTAATCCACATTCCAGACAGACATTCTGGCACTGCATTTAGAGGAGTTTAATTACTACAGCTGACAAGTCACATTCCACATCTTATCACCAATAGACTTTTCAGACAAAACAGTGTCATTAGCATCACACAATGAAAAGGTCTGTAGAAGCAGACCTAGTTAGCATAGCACAATGGACACAGAATGCAATCACAGCAAGACACTTAAACATCCCATTATAGGCAGCCAGACTGGCTACCAAGCTCCAATTCACATCACCACAGTAGCAGACTTAATTAGCATCTCAACAGTCTACGTTACACATTGAATGAGACATTCTTATTGACCTGCTGGGGGTCAGAATAAACAACCTGTAACATGTCAAGATCTCCTGCAATACATGAATTATCATTAATGTCCCATCTCATGTAATCCGAGATATCAGCTCTCAGTCATCCTATGCCCAAAAGGGGCATAGGATGACCCTAGACCCAAGAGACATTAGTGAAGCTGGCACAGGAGTACTCCACATCCTTCAAAAGTCTCTGGGTGTCACGGGCCATTCCGTTAAACACGTTGCTTTGAATTTCGTGCCCCGCGGGTGCGTGCACCCCTGGCGCGAGCTCCATGACCGTGCCCACGGGACCCGCGGACTAGATGTCCGCCGGTGTCCTACGATTGTGTCACGGAGCTGCAGAACAGGGAGATGCCTGTGTAAACAGGGGATTTCCCTGTTCTGCCTAGTGACAGGACAGTGATCTACTGCTCCCTGTCATCGGGAGCAGTGATCACTGTCATGTCACTCGTAGCCCAGCCCCCCCTCCACAGTTAGAATCACTCCCTAGGACACACTTAACCCCTTCCCCGCCCCCTAGTGGTTAACCCCTTCCCTGCCAGTGTAATTTACATGGTAATCAGTGCATTTTTATAGCACTGATCGCTGTATAAATGACAATGGTCCCAAAATAGCGTCAAAAGTAGTTTGGTCCCATGTGTCATTGACTAGCTTGGTCCCATGTGTCATTGACTAGTTTGGTCCCATGTGTCATTGACTAGTTTGGTCCCATGTGTCATTGACTAGCTTGGTCTCATGTGTCATTGACTAGCTTGGTCCCATGTGTCATTGACTAGTTTGGTCCCATGTGTCATTGATTAGTTTGGTCCCATGTGTCATTGACTAGCTTGGTCCCATGTGTCATTGACTTGCTTGGTCCCATGTGTCATTGACTAGTTTGTTCCCATGTGTCATTGACTAGTTTGGTCCCATGTGTCATTGACTAGCTTGGTCCCATGTGTCATTGACTAGTTTGGTCCCATGTGTCATTGACTAGTTTGTTCCCATGTGTCATTGACTAGTTTGGTCCCATGTGTCATTGACTAGCTTGGTCTCATGTGTCATTGACTAGCTTTGTCCCATGTGTCATTGACTAGTTTGGTCACATGTGTCATTGACTAGCTTGGGCCCATGTGTCATTGACTAGCTTGGTCCCATGTGTCATTGACTAGTTTGGTCACATGTGTCATTGACTAGCTTGGGCCCATGTGTCATTGACTTGCTTGGTCCCATGTGTCATTGACTAGCTTGGTCCCATGTGTCATTGACTAGCTTGGTCCCATGTGTCATTGACTAGTTTGGCCCCATGTGTCATTGACTAGTTTGGTCACATGTGTCATTGACTAGCTTGGGCCCATGTGTCATTGACTTGCTTGGTCCCATGTGTCATTGACTAGCTTGGTCCCATGTGTCATTGACTAGCTTGGTCCCATGTGTCATTGACTAGTTTGGCCCCATGTGTCATTGACCAGTTTGGTCCCATGTGTCATTGACTAGCTTGGTCCCATGTGTCATTGACCAGTTTGGTCCCATGTGTCATTGACTAGCTTGGTCCCATGTGTCATTGACTAGTTTGGTCCCATGTGTCATTGCTTAGTATGGTCCTCCTTATTACATAATACAGTATGTGCGAACATGTCTATGTGGGTGTCTGGTCAGGAAAAGTCCTTCAGATACCATACATACAAACATAGGGGCAGATCCACGTACATCGGAGCATTGTTGTGGCCGGCGTAGCGTATCTCTGATACACTACGCCGCCGTAACTTACAGCGTAATTTCCTTATCCTCAAAGAATTTGCGCCGTAAGTTACGGTGGCGTAGTGTATCTTTGGCAGCGTAAGGGGGGGCAATTCAAAACAATGTGATGGGGGCGTGTTTTATGTAAATACGTCGTGACCCGACGTAAATGACGTTTTTTTTAACGGCGTGGGGGCATCCCAGTGCGCATGCTCGAAATTAACCCGGAACAAGCCAATGCTTACGACGGTGACGTCATTCTACGCAAATCCCTATTCGCGAACGACTTACGCAAACGACGTAAAAAATTAAAAATTTGACGCGGGAACGACGGCCATACTTAACATTGAGTACGCCTCATATAGCAGGGGTAACTATACGCGGGAAAAAGCCGAACGCAAACGATGTAAAAAAAAGCGCCGGCCGGACGTACGTTCGTGGATCGCCGTATCTAGCTAATTTGCATACTCGACGCGGAATTCGACGGAGACTCCACCTAGCAGCCGGCAGGAAAAATGCACCTACGATCCGACGGCGTACTAAGACGTACGCCTGTCGGATCGAGCCCAGATGCAGTCGTATCTTGTTTTGTAGATACAAAACAAAGATACGACGCGGGAACTTTGAAAATACGCGGCGTATCCATAGATACGCCGGCGTAATTCTTCTGTGGATCTGGCCCTCCACCCCTCTTGAATGCCCATCGTTGGCTATTTCCAAAAGACCTTGGACATTGGTAAAGACATTAAAATACACGCGCAGGATCAAAAAAAATACGTCTTTCATGCAAGTCCCAGAGAATTTTTCACTCATCTCTCCGTTCAGATAACAAAAATGCTAATTACATAGACAACTCCTGTAAAGTAATCAAAAGTGACACTCTGCACCGATTTAATTATGAATTCAGAGACTCTGGTTGGAATTGCACAAGAGACTTTCGCCTTAAATAAGCCCTAAGGTCTGGAAAAATGTCAAACCCATTAAGACGAACCTTGTTAAAATGTCATCAGGAAAGCCGCTATTTCTGTCAGACGCCTCGCAAGGTAAACAGGCGGAGAATATTGCTTAAATATTTGTCCAGTGAAAAAAAAAAAGATACATTTCATATCGATGTGCGTTTTACGGCTATTGAAGGATGATCCCATAGGTGTGAGCAGCCTATTGCATTAGGGCAGAGGTCTCCAAACTGCCGCCCTGGGGCCGGATGCGGCCCTTTGCTTGCCTTTATCTGGCCCTTGGGGCATCATTCCATCCACTCACACCAATAATGGAGCATTATCAAAAGGGCACAGTACCTTCAACTATTTCTCCCACTGACACCTACGATGGGCCCCTATTCCTCCAACTGACACCATTGATGGGCCACTATTCCTCCCTCTGAGACCGATGGACCACTATTCCCTCCACTGACACCAAGGATGGGCCACTATTCCTCCCACTGACACCAATAATAGGCCACTATTCCTCCCACTGACACCAAGGATGGGCCACTATTCCTCCCACTGACACCAAGGATGGGCCACTATCTCTCTTACTGACACCAATGATGGGCCCCTATTTCTCCCACTGACACCATTGATGGGCCACTATTCCTCCCTCTGACACCGATGGACCGCTATTCCCTCCACTGACACCGAGGATGGGCCCCTATTCCTCCCACTGACACCAAGGATGGGCCACTGTTCCTCCCACTGACACCAACGATGGGGAACTATTCCTCCAACTGACAACAACGATGGGCAACTATTCCTCCCACTGACACCAACGATGGGGCAGATTCTTTCCATTGACACCAACGATGGGGCAGATTCTTTCCATTGACACCAACGATGGGGCACTATTCCTTCCTACTGACACAAAAGATAGGACATGGTTTACTCCCAGTGGACACCAGGACATGTTCTACTCCCACTAGCCCTAGTCCAGCCCTCCTAAAGTCTGAAGGACAGTAAACTGGCCCTTGGCTTAGAAAGTTTGGAGACCCCTGCATTAGGGGGTGCACCCCAAAGCTCCAACACATATGTGTTTGACATATTTACCGGCCTCTTCCCCACTCTCCATCCTGAAACAATGGGAGAAAGGGGGAGCAAGAGAGCACATGGGGGACCCGGGCAACAGAAGGAAGAGAAGTAGGAAAAGGAGGGGTTTCATATATTAGTACGGATCCCCTATATTTTCCTCCTGTGGCAGCTGAATGTTGACAAAAGGGAGAGGAGGAGAAGCCTACTTTCAGCTGCTGCAGCAGGAAAATACAGATTGGTTCGATTAAATTCCACCCCAGCCGCCTCTCCTGTCCGGGTTCAAGGAAGGATTGCGGTTTACCTGTCCATTGACAGGTTGCCAACCCCAGGATTAGGGTGTGCCCAGGCACACCCCTTGTGCACGCCTATGGTTGACCCCCATTTCTTCAATGGTATGGGGAATAATTCCGCACTGCCGTTCAGATAAGCGGCTAACACAACAAGTAGACGAATGGTAATACCAATGGAACGAAAAAAGTGTAGCACTAATCAAATGATCTAGTGCACATAAACATGAATAAACCTAGTGCTGGGAAATATAATAAGAAAACACTGAAATAAATAATATTTGCACCAATAAGAATAAAAAGATGACTGTCTATGAATAAACAGAAGATGGTACACCAATGGACAACTGAATGTCTATATTATGATAGGCAAATGTTCAAAACTCAGTGATTATGAAGGTGAAAACATAATGAGATGAGGAAAACCACCACCAGTTGGTAGAAGGTGAGAAATGAGGAAAAAAAACAATCACAGGAGTGAATGAAGGTCGGACTTTGAGGCAAAGCGGAAGTATATATAAAAATAAATATTTATTACAAAAATAGAGAAAATGCAAAAGTACAAAAATAGCAATAGAAAAATAATAATTAAAGTACAGCCATCTAGATTAACAATACATTAATGATAGATAAATCCTTTGAAGTCTCCTGCGCGTTTCGCCGTTGGGCTTCTTCAGGACGAGACAAGCAGGATTTTTTGACAGTATATAAACATTGTTTCTTAATCTAGCACATCGCGGCCAGTGTATTCATCCAGACTACTCCGGGCATTTCACAGATAAATGCCAAGATATCAGAGAGTCAATGTAGTGTCACTTCCAATATTATCAGAAAATTTGATTGTCGAAAGACCAAGTTGATTACATATATGGAGATATTCCCATAGTGTCCAGGATTCAATAAAATAAAGAGCCAAAACAGGGTTGCAGGGGTTTTGCTGAAAAATCACCAAAAAAGAGCCCCGTTCTAAGCAGTCCTGTAGTGGAATTAGAGCTGGGGCGGATTTAAAATCAAGTCAGGTATAGGCACAAGAGCAGTGGAGATCCAAACGTAGTTTGAGCTCTCAACACAGGAGGACAATAAAGTCCAAATAGCCCAACGCTCTGTGTTAAGATACGGCCCGCGTGTGCCCCAGGGTAACAGCCCGTGCTGTATCTCCTGATACACCGTCGTATCTCTGAGTTTCGTCGGTCGTATCTATGCGACTGATTCATAGACTGTGTTACACCGTCGGATCTTAGGCTGCAATTCCAGGCCGGCCGCTAGGTGGCGCTTCCCTATCTTTTACGCGACGATTATGCTAATGAGCAGTTACGCCGATTCCGAAACGAACGACCGCCCGGCGTTTTTTGTTTTTTTACGTCGTTTGCGTTCGGCTTTTTCCGCCGTATAGTTACCCCTGGGTCTATGAGGCGCAGCCAATGTTAAGTATGGCCGTTGTTCCCGCGTCGAATTTTGAAATTTTACGTCGTTTGCGTAAGTCGATTCACAAAAGCGCTGGACGCAAGTTACGCTCACTCCGAAACCAATGACGTCCTAGCGACGTCATTGGGAGCAATGCACGCCGGGATCTAAAGATAAGCCATGTTAAAGCAGGTGTAACTTTGCGACGGGTAAAAACGACTAGCGACGACGTACGGGATTGCGACGAACGCGCGGATCTTCGTGGATCGCCGTAACTAGTCCTCTGCATATTCTACGCCGACCGCTATGGAATCGCCACCTAGCGGCCGGCCTAGAATTGCATCCTAAGATCCGACGGTGTAAGTCAATTACACCTGTCGGATCTTATGGCTATCTATGCGTAACTGATTCTATGAATCAGCCGCATAGTTAGGACGGGCGGATCTCAGAGATACGACGGCGTATCAGGAGATACGCCGTTGTATCTCTTCTGTGAATCTGGCCCAAAGTCACTAATTTTAGAGTTGATCACTCCGAGATTCGAAGTTCCATTGGTGATCTAGAAAAGTGGTTTTCAAGTTCATGGAGAGAGCAGGGCCTTCATGGAAGACTTCTGTCCATACTCTATCTGAAATAAATCTTGAGGGACCTCGTTTTTCCACCCCGCTGCCTCTTCACTAATTTTAGAGCCAGCTCAGGTTTACTTGGAGACACGACACAAGACAGACGGAGGCCTGGAATCCACATTCGCCACATGTTTTTTTTTTCTTTTTTGAGGCATTTTTGACGCCGTGATCCTCAAAAACAGCTGTCTTGTTAATTGAAAGTTTTTAAAGTTAATTACCTTCTGAAATGTTGATTTGTCAGGCCTCACGTCGAGACGCATCAGACACGTCGAATCCTGAGTGTGACACTATTTGTGGTGCCAATACACTTCCCCGGCGCTGCCTGTTTTCTAAACACGTTTACGGTGACAACCGTTTAGGCTGTGCTAATTAGGTTTATATTAGCTTAAATAATATGATTTATGCAAGCACTCATGTTGAACCCGCCATATTATGAACATGAGGAAAAAAATATATATATATTTTCTATGTCTCATCCTGCCGGTTACGGGGATTTTTGTTTGCGTCAAAGAGACCCTGTCACCGTTTCCAAAAAAAAAATTGCAGGTTAAAAAAAACACAGAAAAAGTCTTTTAATTCTTTTGTGGCATTTTTTTGTGGCCCTTTCCAAAAAAATGTGTTGTTATTCACTTGCAATGTGCCTCCGGATTTTCTGGAAAATTTGACAAAGAGTAGATCCTCTTTACTGGATCAATACAAAAAAAAAAATTGACTTCCAACCTTCCTAAAAGAGGCATAAAAAAACAATAAAAATAAATAAAAAAATAAAATAAAAAATAAATAAAAAAATTACTTCCACTCTTCCTAAAAGAGGCTGATCGCCTCTTATTTATTTTTATTGTTTTATTATGCCTCTTTTAGGAAGGTTGGAAGCTGATCGCCTCTTTTAGGAAGAGTGGAACTAATTTTTTTTATTTTTTTTTATTTATTTGAATAAATAAATAAATAAAAATAAATAATTTAAAAAAATGGCTTCCAACCTTCCTAAAAGAGGCATAAAAAAATAAAAAAAAAAAAAAAATAAAATAAAAAATAAATAAAAAAAAATACTTCCACTCTACCTAAAAGAGGCTTATCGCCTCTTTTAGGAAGAGTAGAAGTAATTTTTTTTTTTTTTTTTTATTTATTTGAATAAATAAATAAATAAAAATAAATAAATAAATAAATAAATAAATAAATAAATGGCTTCCAACCTTCCTAAAAGAGGCGATCAGCCTCTTTTAGGAAGAGTGGAAGTAATTTATTTTTATTTTTATTTTATTTTTATTTATTTTTTTATTTTATTTATTTTTATTTATTTTTTATTTTTTTATTCATCCAGTAAAATTGCTGGTACATTACTCTGTGTGAATGAGGCAAAAACGAATAGCCACTAGATGGAGCCGAGGATCATGGTTATTTCCTATGACCCTTATCTCCATCTAGCGGCCATAACCACTTGCTGACCAGGCTTTTTCTGGAACTTTTTCGAATGGCCAAAAATAGGTCTTACTCAATTTTGCCTCATTTGCAAGTGTATCGCAAATACCGTTTATATAGGCGTGTGCACGGCTTACGTATGCGTTCACTTCTGCGCACGAGCACGGAGGGATGGGGGCGCTTTCATTTTTTTTTTTTTACACTGTTCCTTTTATTTATTCATTTTTTTATCACATTTATTCTTATTACAAGGAATGCAAACATCCCTTCTAATAGAAATAAGGAGGACGGGTTTTATTGACCCCATATCTCACTGTAAAGAGGACCTGTCATGCTATATTCCTATTAGGAATGTTTACATTCCTTGTAATAGGAATAAAAGTGATCAAAACATTTATTTTTGGGGAAAAACATGTCAAACTAAAATAAATAAAGTAAAATCAATAAAATAAAAAATAAAAAAAATGTAAAGCGCCCCTGTTCCCGTGTGCTCGTATACAGAAGCGACCGCACTCGTAAGTCCCGCCCACATATGAAAACGGTGTTCAAACCTCACATGTGAGGTATCGCTGCGAACGTTAGAGCGAGGGCAATAATTTTGGCCCTAGACCTCATCTCCAACTAAAAAGATGTAACCAGTAAAAATATTTAAAGCGTCACCTATGGGGATTTTTAAGTAGAGAAGTTTGGCGCCATTCCACAAGCGTGTGCAATTTTGAAGGGTGACATGTTGGGTATCTTTTGACTCGGCGTAACTTCATCTTTCATATTATGCAAAAACATTGGGCTAACTTTAATGTTTTTTTTTTTTTTTTAAAGCACAAAACCGTTATATTTCCAAAAAAAACGCATTCGAAAAATTGCTGCGAAAATAACGTGAGTGATAAAAAGTTGCAACGACCGCCATTGTATTCTTTAGGGTTTTTGCTAAAAAAGCATATATAATGTTTTGGGGTTCTATGTAATTTTCTTGCAAATAAATGATGATTTTTCCATGTAGGAGAGGAATGTCAGAATTGGTCTGGGTGTTCCAGAACGCCTGATGGCGCTCCCTGCATGTTGGGCCTCTGTATGTGGCCACGCTGTGTAAAAGTCTCACACATGTGAAGGTGCTCCCTGCATGTTGGGCCTCTGTATGTGGCCATGCTGTGTAAAAGTCTCACACATTTGGTATCGCCATACTCGGGAGGAATAGCAGAATGTGTTTTGGGGTGTAATTTGTGGTATGCATATGCTGTGTGTGAGAAATAACCTGCGAATATGAACATTTTGTTAAAAAAAAGAAAATCTTGATTTTGCAAAGAATTGTGGGAAAAAATGACAACTTCAAAAAACTCACAATGCGTCTTTCTAAATAACGTCTTCTTTCCAAAAAAGGGTCATTTGGGGGGTATTTGTACTTTTCTGGCATGTTAGGGTCTCAAGAAACGAGAGAGGCTGTCAGTACTTCAGGTGTGATCAAATTGATCAATTTTCAGTAATTGGTACCATAGCTTGTAGACCCTATAACTTTCACCCAGACTAAATAATAACCACATTTTTTTTTTTTTTTACCAAAGATATGTAGCAGTATACATTTTAGGCCAAATTTTTGAAGAAAAATTACTTTTTTGCAAAATTTTATAATAGAAATGAAGAAAAATTCATTTTTTTTACAAAATTTTCTTTCTTTTTTCATTTATAGCGAAAAAAAAATAAAAACCGCATAGGTGATCAAATACCACCAAAAGAAAGCTCTATTTGTGGGAAAAAAAGGACAAAAATTTCATTTGGTTACAGTGTTGTATGACTGAGTTATTGTCAATCAAAATATGAGAGCACCGAAAGCTGAAAATTGGTCTGGTGATTAAGGGGGTTTTCGTGCCTGGTGGTCAAGTGGTTAAGGAACGTATTTCAGTGAAAGTTTTTTTTTATTTTTTTTTCAAAGTACAACTAGCCCCCGGGGAAGCCAGATTTTAGAGCTCCTGCCAATACTGGGGCTAATAAAACTGCATTTTCAAAATTTTGGATTAAGGATCCCAAACTCGACCTTCTTTTTTTTATTATTATTATTATTTTATTAATAATATATATATATTTTTTTAATTATATTTATTAATAATATTTTTATTATAATTTTTTTAATTACATTTATTAATAATATTTTTATTATAATTGTTTTAATTATATTTATTAATAATATTTTTATTATTATTAATAAATATGGCCATTTCTATGATTCCAGCCTACCAGCCTCTCTTGTCTGCTCTGTCTACAACCCCCACTGATTCTGCGGCGTCGCTATCCCTTCCATCATCGCGGCCTAACCCTGGGGCTCCAAGTATAAGGACTTTTTTTTTGTGAGTAATTCAAGCACGGTCCATTTGTTTTATTGCTAAATTATTCGTGATCTATAATGATGTAACGTATATGAAATCCTGGAGTGACAGTGAGGCCAAATCATCGCGGATCGTATTAAGTATTCCGCTGTACCTATTACAGAGAGATTAGGAGGGAACCGCGCAGGGCACAGCTACGGTGGAACATAATTACGTATATTAATGATTAAACAATGTAAATAAGACGTCCTCGCTCTCCGGCCCAACTCCCCTGTTTGTGAAGAGCAGATGAAGGGAAATGTACTTCAAAATGAAAAGCAAAAATAATAGAGATAATGAAATGTTAAAAGGGAAACTGCAAAAAACTTAATTTATTTTTATTTATTTTTTATTTAAAAAAATAATAAAATTGTATTTATCTTTCAAGTGTATCCAAAGCCACATTTTTAGTTTATTTTTTTGGATACCGCAATAGTTTTAAGACTTTTTTTATAAATATTTACAATGGGGTAGATCCACGTACAACAGCACATTATTGCGCCGGGTGTAGCGTATTTAAGATACACTACGCCGCTGTAACTTTTTTTTGTTTCGAATCCTCAACGAATTTGCGCCGGAACAAGCCAATGCTTACATTGAGTACGCCACCATATAGCAGCTTTAACTATACGCCGGAAAAAGCCGAACGCAAACGACGTAAAAAAATGCGCCGGGCCGATGTACATTCGTGGATCACCGTAACTAGCTAATTTGCATACTCTACACGGATTTCGACGGGAACGCCACCTAGCGGCTGGCCGCCGAAAAATTGCAGCTTAAACCCGACGGTGTACTAAGACGTACGCCTGTCGGATCGATCCCAGATGCCGTTGTATCTTGTTTTGTGGATACGACGCAGGAAATTTAAAATTACACCGGCGTATCAGTAGATACGCCGGCGTAATCCTTTTGTGGATCTTCCCCAGTATAACCAAAGCTAAAACATTTTTTTTTTTGTTTGTTTTTTTGGTTTTTAATTGATTGATTTTTTTTTTCAATTTTGAATACTACAATACTTTTAATATTTGTTTAAAAAAAGTTTAAGATTGTAAAGCTAAAATAATTTGTATGCATTCATTTATTTGTTTATTTATTTATTTTCATTTTTTTTATTTATCTTTCAAGTGTATCCAAAGCCACATGTTTTATTTATTTATTTTTGGATACTGCAATACTTTTAATTTTTATTTTTTTATTTTTTTATTTACAGTGTATCCAAAGCTAAAAAATGTTTTTGTTTATTTTTTGTTTTTTGTTTTTTAATTGATTGATTTCTATGTTTAAAACACCTTTTTTTTCAATTTTGGATACTACAATACTTTTAATGTTTTTTTTAAGTTAAAATTGTAAAGCTAAAATAATTTGTATGCATTTATTTATTTGTTTATTTATTACGTTTTTTTTTTTATTTTTTTTTAATTTATCTTTCAAGTGTATACAAAGCCACAATTTAAATACGTTTTTTGGAATACCACAATACTTTAATAAAATGTTTTTAATATTTACAGTGTACCCAAAGCTTAAACAATTTTTATTTGTTTTTTGTTTTTTAATTGAATGATTTCTACGTTTAAAACACTTTTTATTTACAATTTTGGATACTAAAATACCTTTATTAATTTTTTTTTTAAGTTTAAATTGTAAAGCTAAAATAATTTGTATGCTTTCATTTATTTGTTTATTTATTAATTATTTTAATTTAATACTGCAATTGTTTTTTTAATACATTTTTTTATGTTTAAAATGTATCCAAACCTAAAACTTTTTTTTTTAATCATATGATGTCCTCCCATAATGCGCCTCAAGGGCCGCACTCCGGCTTGATCTGTGAGCAGCTGTGTCCATACTGCTCAGTGTATTTGCCCGCTGCCGGTACCATGTGATTGCTGTGACCAATCACAGCAGATCACATGACAATTCTAAACATTGGATGGCTTCCTTTCATGCCATTCTTTGTATATAATTGTGTTGCTAGCTGTGATTGGTCACAGTGATCACATGATACAGACAGGGCCAATCACAGCCCATCTGTGCCATGTGATTAGATGTGACCAATCACAGCAGATCACATGACATAACTAAACATTGGATGGCTTCCTTTCATGCCATTCTTTGTATATAATTGTGTTGCTAGCTGTGATTGGTCACAGTGATCACATGATACAGACAGGGCCAATCACAGCCCATCTGTGCCATGTGATTAGATGTGACCAATCACAGCAGATCACATGACAATTCTAAACATTGGATGGCTTCCTTTCATGCCATTCTTTGTATATAATTGTGTTGCTAGCTGTGATTGGTCACAGTCATCACATGGTACAGACAGATCATCTGTACCATGTGATTAGCTGTGGCCAATCACAGCTAACCACAATAGTAAATGCTTACTGAATAAAGTTCATTCAGTAAAAATAGTTGTTTATACCAATAAAATTCACTGGTATATGCAAACATAGGGGCAGATCCACGTAGCGGATCGTAGTTTTATTCCGGCGTAGTGTGTTGTTGTAACGCTACGCCGCCGCAACTTTGAGAGGCAAGTGCTGTATTCACAAAGCACTTGCCTCTAAAGTTACGGCGGCGTAGCGTAAATCTGACGGCGTAAGGGCGCGCAATTCAAATATTAAAGATGTGGGCGTGTTTTATGTTAATTTTACCCAACGTAAATTAGTTTTTTTCTGAACGGCGCATGCGCCTGTGGGGGTATCCCAGTGCGCATGCTCGAAATGAACCCACAACAAGCCAATGCTTACGACGTGAACGTCATTCTACGCAAAGCCCTATTCACGAACGACTTATGCAAACAACGTAAAATTTTCAAAATTCGGCGCGGGGACGACGTCCATACTTAACATAGGATACGCCTCATATAGCAGGGGTAACTAAACGCCGAAAAAAGCCTTACGGAAACTACGTAAAAAAATGCGCCGGACGGACGTACGTTCGTGGATCGTCGTATCTAGCTAATTTGCATACTCGGCGCGGAAATCGACGGAAACGCCACCTAGCAGCCAGCGTAAATATGCACCTTAGATCCGACGGCGTACAAAGACGTACACCGGTCGGATCGAGCCCAGCTTCAGGCGTGTCTTGTTTTGTGGATACAAAACAAAGATACGACGGAGTAAACTAGAAGTTACGCGGCGTATCAATAAAACCGCTAAGTGTGAACGCGGCCTTAATGATTCCAGAGCTGCACTGATTAGTGAGGTTTTCTATCGGAGTTCAGGTTTAGGATCGAACCTTCAGATTGTTAGATCAGCCCAGATGTGACAGGTCCTCTTTAAGCCGCCGTCCATATTGCGCTCCACGGCGGCGTACAAGTAAATAATGAGACAAAGCGGTTCTGCCACTTTCCCCCGTAATCGGCCCGTCTGCCCCATTTGTTTTGGTTTATGTGACGCCGGCGGTACGGATGGATTAGGTCGGAGCGTTTCGCTCGCATTGCCTCACTGCGGCGGGGGCCGCGGGCATCCGTCAACCGGCGCCTCGGCCATCCATCCCGGAGGAACGCCAGGAGAGGATGGATGGGAAAAATGACACCTTTCAATTTAGAGAATCTCACCGTCTCCGGAGGAGAAGAGAGGGAGAGCGGGAGAATCATTTATACATTAATAAAACCCGCCCGTTGGAATATCTCAGGTGGGGTGCTGTCAGCAGGGGGCGCTCCAATGGTGGCCATACATGTAACATCCTGATTGAACAATTCTATCATTTTCCATAACTTTTCTATAAATTTCACTAATTCTGAATTATCAAAAAAAAATAAAAATCAGTAAATTACAGAGAGTATACCCAAAATAAAGCAATAAGGATGAAATATAATGGTTTATAATTGGGATGATTGGATACCCAAAATTGTTTATTTTTATGTTTTGTATATTTGAGTAAAATGGAAAATTTATAAAATAAAAAAAATAAAAAGAAAAGAAAAAAAGATTTCTATGAAAATGTCTCGGCATTCGAATAAGCATCACGATTAATCCCTGTGCTGTGTCCAATAGGTTTATCCCCTATGATCGCCGGCCCCATCTAGTGGCCACAATGTGATATTTTCCTGCAAAATCTCAATCAGAAAAATATCACAATACAGCCACTAGATGGAGCCGACAAACATAGGAAATCAACACATTACAGGAATTATCCCCAATGGCAAGTGCTTGTTAGATGGTGCTGACCAATGAGAGGCGTTTCTTTCTTTTGGGACACCTTACCAGGAGAAGATACCTCATAATGAGATATTATTATTACTATTATTATTTTATTATTATGGTATTATTAGTTACACTGTTATTGTTATTATTATTTCACTATTATGTTATTATTAGTTACATTTTTATTATTGTTACTAATATTATTATTTTACTATTATGTTGTTATTATTATTATTATTATTATTATTATTATTATTATTATTATTATTATTATTATTATTAATTACTAGTATGTTGTTATTATTATTATTATTATTATTATTATTATTATTATTATTAATATTATTATATTATTATTTTACTAGAATGTTGTTATTAATTACATTATTATTATTATTATTATTATTATTATTATTATTATTATTATTATCATGATACTATTATGTTATTATTATTATTATTATTATTATTATTATTATTATTATTATTATTATTATCATCATCATCCTTATACTATTATGTTATTATAAGTAACATTTCAAACACACCAACAACAACAAAAAGGCGCTTATTAGAAGGAGCTGACCAATGAGAGGCATTTCTTTCTTTTGGGACACCTTACCAGGAGAAGATACCTCATAATGAGATATTTTTATTATTTTTATGTTATTATTAGTTACATTGTTATTATTATTATTATTGTTATTAATATTATTATTTTACTAGTATGTTATTATTATTATTATTATTATTATTATTAATATTATTATTATTATTTTACTATTATGTTGTTATTAATTACATTATTATTATTATTATTATTATTATTATTATTATTATCATGCTACTATTATGTTATCATTATTATTATTATTATTATTATTATTATTATTATCATCATCATTATACTATTATGTTATTTTAAGTAACATTTCAAACACACCAAAAAATTAAAATGGCGCTTATTAGATGGTGTTGACCAATGAGAGGCGTTTTTTTCTTTTGGGACACCTTACCAGGAGAAGATACCTCATAATGAGATATTATTATTATTATTATTATTATTATTTTACTATTATGTTATTATTAGTTACATTATTATTATTATTTTACTATTATGGTATTAGTTACATTGTTATTGTTGTTGTTATTATTGTTATTATTATTTTACTACAGTATTATGTTTTAATTAGTGCCATTGTTATTATTATTATTATTTTACTATTATGTTATTATTAATTACATTATTATTATTATTTTAATTGTACTATTATGTTATTATAAGTTAAATTTCAAACGCACCAAAAAAAAATTAAAAAGCGTATACATTCCCTATACATATGAAATTAAAATATCGCCTAAATACAAGATCCATGTATATTTTTTCTTGAACCTTAATGTTCTTTGTGAATGTGATGCTCACTTCTCTCTCTCTCCTTGTGCAGGGGACTGGTCTTGTCTCCGCCCCCCTCCTGTAGTTTTCTGCAGGCAGCCTGTAATGGGTGGAGCCTGCTGGGCCCCTCCCACAGCTATGCTCTCTCTCCTTTTGCAGGGTGACTGGTCTTGTCTCCGCCCCCTCCTGTAGTTTTTTCTGCAGGCATCCTGTAATGGGTGGCGCCTGCTGGGCCCCTCCCACAGCCCTGCTCTCTCTCCTTGTGCAGGGGACTGGTCTTGTCTCCGCCCCCTTCATGTTATTTTCTACAGGCAGCCTGTAATGGGTGGAGCCTGCTGGGGCCCTCCCACAGCTCTGCTCTCTCCTTGTGCAGGGTGTCTGGTCTTGTCTCTGCCCCCCTCCTGTAATTTTCTGCAGACAGCCTGTAGTGGGTGGAGCCTGCTGGGCCCCTCCCACAGCTCTGCTTTCTGCACAGGCTATGTACAGCACAGTGATGAGGTCACTGCTTCTTTTACAAAATAATATCTGGGTTTATTAATTATTATTTAAATATGTTTCTTAATGACCACAGAGGATTTAGATCCATTTTGCGTGCGCCATGTGGCGCACGCAAGATGGATCTAAATCCTCTGTGGTCATTAAGAAACATATTTAAATAATAATTAATAATAATTAATAATAATAATAATTAATAATAATAATAATAATAATAATAATAATAATAATAATAATTTTTGTGCCCAGAGTTCAGCTTTAAAATAGCCTTTCTCCCAATAATCGTTCAGCAAGGGTGCTGATTGCAGCGTCCACCATAAAGACACTAGACATTTTTTTTTTTTACTTTATGAGATAATGAATATAATGTACAGCAAGCAGAAAAAAAACGTAATTACTACCTACTTACTGAAGGTCCACCAATATAAAAAATAAAATAAAATAAAATAATAATAATAATAATAATAATAATAATAATAATAATGGAACTGTTTGGGTGATATTTTCAGACAATGTGGGGCAGATTCACCGAAAAAGTACGCCGGAGTATCTGCTGATACTCCGGCGTACTTTCAAATTTGCCGCGTCGTATCTTTATTTGTAATTCACAAACAAAGATACGACGGCTTCTGGCTAAGATCCGACAGGCGTACGGCTTCGGATCTTAGGATGCAATACTTCGGCGGCCGCTGGGTGGAGTTTGCGTCGTTTTCTGCGTCGGGTATGCAAATTGGCTGATTACGTCGATCCACGAAGGTACGCGCGTTCGTCACATTCTCTTACGTCGTCACTAGTCGGTTTTTCCCGTCGCAAACTTAAGCCTGCTATTTCATGGCTTAGATTTAGACCAGCCATGTTAAAGTATGGCCGTCGTTCCCGCGTCGAATTTCAATTTTTTTTTTTTTTGCGTAAGACGTCCGGGAATACGAAAGGACGTAACGCACGTCGCCGTTAAAAGAACACGTCGGGGCGCCGTAATTTCGCACAAAGCACGACGGGAAATTTCCTAACGGAGCATGCGCAGAACGTTCGGCGCGGGAACGCGCCTAATTTAAATGGTCCCCGCCCCATTTGAATTAGGCGGGCTTGCGCCGGACGGCTTTACGCTACGCCGCCGCAAGTTTACGCGCAAGTGCTTTGTGAATTAAGCACTTACGATGAAAACTTGCGGCGGAGTAAAGTAAAGGACATACGTTACGCCGCCGCAAAGATATGTGAATCTGGCCCCGTGTTTTTTTTTTGGGACAAATACATTCCGTCTTTTTTTTTTTCTAAAACCCCAATATTTTTCCCGCATACATAAAAATTCCTCTCCGCAGTCATAAAACGGCGATTCGTTTCGTGCTTTAATTTAGGGAATTTTATGAGAGCGGCTCTAAAATTACAAATGCGCACATGGAAAGGAAAAAAAAAAATAAAAAGCAGGAAACGTTTTGTTTTAAAAAATAATTAAGGCTCGCGCTTTTGTAAGTATATTCCCTCGGCGGCTGCTCGCCCCATGGTGTGCCTGTACGCAATATATATTGTGGATATAAAAAGTAACCAGTTTCAGTGTAAAGTTAATGAGCTTTACCATACTTATGTTTCCGAGATGGGGGAGGGGAGAGGGGGGGCTCGTTCATAAAAATTAAAGGGTACCTCTGAAAAAAAAAAGAACGGGCCTACAGGCATTTATAATGGGCACTGATCCTTACCTCTGTCAGTGACCCCCCCCCCCCCCTCCATGTTATATAATGGGTATACCTCAACATCTGAGGCTCTGTTTACATCTGTACATTCCCGAAACGCGTTAAAAACTCACACCGCACTTGCGCAGCGTAACACACACCAAAACTGAAAAACACACCCAGGCAAATTCCGACTTTTCTGTCCTACATGTAAAAATCTGTATTTGTTTGCTAAAAAATTACTCAGAACCCCCCAAACATTATATATGTTTTTCTTTTTTTTTTTAGCAGAGACCCGAGAGAATAAAACGGCGGCTGTTGCAATTTTTTATGTCACACGATATTGGCGCAGCGATTTTTCAAACACAATTTTTGTGGGAAAAAATACACTTGAATGAATTTGAATATAAAAAAAAAAAACACAATGGGCCAGATCCACAAACGAATTACGCCGGCGTATCTATTGATACGCCGGCGTAATTTCAAAGTTCCCGCGTCGTATCTTTGTTTTGTATCCACAAAACAAGATACGACGGAATGAGGGATCGATCCGACAGGCGTACGTCTTAGTACGCCTTCGGATCTTAAAGCGGTTCTCCACCCTAAAGTGAAGTCCCGCTGATCGGAACCCTCCCCCCTCCGGTGTCACATTTGACACCTTTCAGGGGGGAGGGGGGTGCAGACACCTGTCTAAAGACAGGTATTTGCACCCACTTCCGGCCACACGCTACGGGCAAAAGACGGGCATTCCGTAACATCCCGTCTGTCGCCCGTTGTATGCTGGGAACACTCGGCTCCCAGCACACAGCGTGTGAGCCAATCGGCGGGCGCAGCGCGACTCGCGCATGCGCCGTAGGGAACCGGGCAGTGAAGCCGGAGCGCTTCACTTCCTGGTTCCCTCACCGAGGATGGCGTGGGGGGCAGCAGAGTGACGAGCGATCGGTCGTCATCTGCTGCGATCAGCGCTGGACTCCAGGACAGGTAAGTGTCCTAATATTAAAAGTCAGCAGCTGCAGTATTTGTAGCTGCTTGCTTTTTTGTTCCCATGGCACATCCGCTTTAAGGTGCATATTTACGCTGGCCGCTAGGTGGCGTTTCCATCGAATTCCGCAAGGACGTCATTGTTTTAACGTGGACGTAAATTACGTCCAGCCCGATTCACGGATGACTTACGCAAACGAAAAAAACAAATTCTAATTAAACGCGGGAACGACGGTCATACTTAACATAGCAGCTTTAACTATACGCCAGAAAAAGCCGACTAGAGACGACGTAAAAGAATGCGACGGCCGCTCGTACGTTCGTGGATCGTCGGAAATAGCTAATTTGCATACTCGACGCGGATTACGACGCGAACTCCACCCAGCGGACGCCGAAGAATTGCATCTTAGATCCGAAGGCGTACGAAGAGGTACGCCTGTCGGATCTAACTCAGATGCCGTCGTATCTTGGTTTGAGGATTCAAACCAAAGATACGACGCGGGAAATTTGAAAGTACGACGGCGTATCAGTAGTTTCCCCCGGCGTACTCGCTTTGTGGATCTGCCCCTTTGTATTTATTTTCATTTACATATGTTTTATTTATTTATTTTTCTTTTTGGCTTTTGACATCTCTCCTATATATAGATAGATAGATAGATAGATAGATAGATAGATAGATAGATAGATAGATAGATAGATAGATAGATAGATAGATAGATAAAAAAAATACATACATACATATACCTTTAGCTGCTCATTAATGGATTATTAGAGGTTCTTATTTATTCTTTCTTTATTTATTTATTTATTTATTTATTTATTTGTATCCATTTATTTATTGTTTATTTATTTACATTTTGTATTTTTTTTCATTTACATATGTTTTATTTATTTATTTATTTACTTAGCTTTTTTCTTTTTGGCTTTTGACGTCTCTCCTACGTGTTTTTTTTTTTTTTACGCTAAGGGGTTAATTAATCTACTCAAGGCGAAGGCCTCTCTGACACTGTCTCCTATGTGCAATTGTCTCATTTGGTTCCTAATCTTACTTTTTTTTAGCCTAATAGGTAATGCATTTTTAATGCAAAAATAAAAAGGCAAATATCGTAAAAGCTTTTAAAGGGTGTTTAGCCCCGCCCTCCTTTCATATGTGATTTTTTTTTTTTTGTAAACTGAGCGTCTCCCCGAAGTGGCTGGAAGTCGATGCATTAGTTCCACGCGTTACTTTCCGAAAGGTTCTGACCTGATAGGGTGCAGCTATTAGGAATACAGCAAGATGGAAGCACGACGCCGCGTCTCATTTTTTTTTAATTTTTATTTTTTTTAGGTGTGTGTGCGTTTTGTGCATGCTAAGCCATTTGAAGCTGCAACACTTCCTCCTTTGCTTCATCTGCTTATGGATATTAATTCCATAAATAAGTTGGTTTAATTAGGATGTCTGAAAAAGCCAACACAAATCTGTAGGCGCATCTTTATTTATTTTTTTATTTTTTTTGGTCAATATATCCTGAGTACAGGAGAAGGCAATAATAATTAGATCTATAAAATAAGTAATTCCAGATTATTTAGGGCAATCAACGGAGTTCAAAGTGCAGTAACCCATGGCAACCAATCAGCGGTAATCGTCTGTCTGTGTTATGGGTGTCACAGAGTGGTAAAGGCGCAACTGATTGGTTGTTATGTGTTTGCAATGCCTTATTATACTGGGTATATATTCTGTATAGATAGATAGAGAGATAGATAGATAGATAGATAGATAGATAGATAGATAGATAGATAGATAGATAGATAGATAGAAAGATAGATAGATAGATAGATAGATAGATAGATAGATAGATAGATAGATAGATAGATAGATAGATAGATAGATAGATAGATAGATAGATAGATAGATAGATACAGTAATACAGTACATATTTTTTTAAATTATATTATATACATCAATGTACATAATTGGTCCAACAAAATTTATTTTTATAAATATACTGTATATATACATTTTTTTAAAAAATTTAAGAATTGATAATTTATATATACATATATATTTATATATATATATATATATATATATATATATATACAACGTAAAAGAATGCGACGGCCGCGCGTACGTTCGTGGATCGTTGGAAATAGCTAATTTGCATACTGGAAAACTACGCGAACTCCACCCAGCGGACGCCGAAGTATTGCATCTAAGATCCGAAGGCGTACGAAGCCGTACACCTGTCGGATCTAACCCAGATGCCGTCGTATCTTGGTTTGAGGATTCAAACTAAAGATACGACGCGGGAAATTTGAAAGTGTATATGTACTTTTTTTTTACATTTTAAAAAATTATCTAAATATATCTAGATAGAGAGAGAGAGAGAGAGAAAGAGAGAGAGAGAGAGAGAGAGAGAAATATATAGATATCTTTATAGAGAGATATATATTATGGGCCAGATTCACAGAATAAGTACGCCGGAGTATCTGCTGATACTCCGGCGTACTTTCAAATTTGCCGCGTCGTATCTTAATTTGTAATTCACAAACAAAGATACGACGGCTTTTGGCTTTGATCCGACAGGCGTACGGCTTCGTACGCCTTCGGATCTTAGGATGCAATACTTCGGCGACCGCTGGGTGGAGTTTGCGTCGTTTTCCGCATCGGGTATGCAAATTAGCTGTTTACGGCGATCCACGAAGGTACGCGCGTTCGTCGCATTCTCTTACGTCGTCGCTAGTAGGCTTTTCGCGTCGCAAAGTTACGCCTGCTATTTAGGTGGTGTAACAATAGACAGCCCATGTTAAAGTATGGCCGTCGTTCCCGCGTCGAATTTCAATTTTTTTTTTTGCGTAAGACGTCCGGGAATACGAAAGGACGTAACGCACGTCGCTGTTCAAAAAACACGTCGGGGCGCCGTAATTTCGCTCAAAGCGCGGCGGGAAATTTCCTAACGGAGCATGCGCAGAACGGGAACGCGCCTAATTTAAATGGTACACGCCCCATTTGAATTAGGCGGGCTTGCGCCGGACAACTTTACGCTACGCCGCCGCAAGTTTACACAAGTGTTTTGTGAATCAAGCACTTACGACGAAAACTTGCGGCGGAGTAACGTAAAAGGGGTACGTTACGCCGCCGTAATTGAATCTGGCCCTATATGTATTAATTTAATAAGATTTCTGTATAAAACTAAATTTTTTTTATTTGCATTTTATTTTACATGCAGTATATACATTTACAGTACATAATGTTTTGATAAAGACATTTTTAAAAATGATCTAATCATTTGCTGACACTGTGCCCATCAATGCGCCCCTTATGGACACACCGCCACTGGGTCAAACATTCCCATAGACACCCTCCTAAACCTTGTGGACGGCCTTTCCAGAAGGGTTGAAGCTGTTATAGCGGCAAAGGGCGGGGCCAACTCAATATTGGACTGAGACTGGGTTACCATTAAAGTTCATGTGGTTGTAAAGGCAGGCGTCCCAATACTTTTGACAATTGGCGCAACAAGTGGTTCTTGCGGCCGGTGTAATTACCAGGTATAGGAATGAGAGGTATGTGTAGATTGTATACGTGGCGCGATCTTACTAATGCCTTAAATAAACACTCTCATCGTCAGGACGTGATAAATGGGGCTGCGCTTTGAAATACTTTAGAATGTATCAGAATGAGAGAGATCGGAGATACCTTCGTGTTTTTTTTTTTTTTTAAGTGAATGAAAAATAACTTAAAATCGAGGTCAGCCGGCGCGGGGGTCGGAGGAAAAATCCACTTAGCTCTCTATTTATTCAGGATCGATCATACAGCCGGAGTTCAATGTAAATAGACTTTTGAACGCTCGTTAAAGATTTTCCCTCCCTTTGTGCCCCTCCCCCTTCATAAAAAAAATGAACAGAGCATATCCCTCTATATAGTGTGCACTTGCCTCAGTCCGAATCACTGAGTATGATATCTGTCTGCTGCTCTCTCTTCCCTTTGCTTTCTGCATGAGTCACTTCCATGGGCGTCCGCAGGTAGGGGCAAGTGGGGGCAAGCGCACCCCACCCCTGGAATCAGGGATCGGCAAGGTGTCCACCATAGGCGTGCGCACAGGTTTTGCCCAGCTCTGCATTATACAACAGAGGAGGGGGCGGGTTATCCACAGCCGCTCAATGCATACTGGCATAGCATACACCTGGAATCTGCACCCTGTACATAGCACACACCTGGAATCTGCACCCTGTACATAGCACACGCCTGGAATCTGCACCCTGTACATAGCACACGACTGGAATCTGCACCCTGTACATAGCACACGACTGGAATCTGCACCCTGTACATAGCACACACCTAGAATCTGCACCCTGTACATAGCACACGCCTAGAATCTGCACCCTGTACATAGCACACGCCTGGAATCTGCACCCTGTACACAGCACAGGCCTGGAATCTGCACCCTGTACATAGCACAAGTCTGGAATCTGCACCCTGTACATAACACACACCTGGAATCTGCACCCTGTACATAGCACATGTCTGGAATCTGCACCCTGTACATAGCACACACCTGGGATCTGCACCCTCCACATAGCACACGACTGGAATCTGTACCCTGTACATAGCACACACCTGGAATCTGCACCCTGTACATAGCACACGACTGGAATCTGCACCCTGTACATAGCAAACACCTGGAATCTGCACCCTGTACATAGCACACACCTGGAATCTACACCCTGTACATAGCACAGGCCTGGAATCTGCACCCTGTACATAGCACACACCTGGAATCTGCACCCTGTACATAGCACACACCTGGAATCTGCACCCTGTACATAGCACACGCCTGGAATCTGCACTCTGTATATAGCACACGCCTGGAATCTGCACCATGTACATAGCACACATCTGTAATCTGCACCCTGTACATAGCACAAGCCTGGAATCTGCACCCTGTACATAGCACACACCTGGAATCTGCACCCTGTACATAGCACACACCTGGAATCTGCACCCTGTACATAGCACAAGCCTGGAATCTGCACCCTGTACATAGCACACACCTGGAATCTGCACCCTGTACATAGCACACACCTGGAATCTGCACCCTGTACATAACACACACCTGGAATCTGCACCCTGTACACAGCACATGCCTGGAATCTGTACCCTGTACATAGCACACGCCTGGAATTTGCACCCTGTACATAGCACACACCTTGAATCTGCACCCTGTACATAACACACACCTGGAATCTGCACCCTGTACATAGCACAAGCCTGGAATCTGCACCCTGTACATAGCACACACCTGGAATCTGCACCCTGTACATAGCACACGCCTGGAATCTGCACCCTGTACATAGCACACGCCTGGAATCTGCACCCTGTACATAGCACACGCCTGGAATATGCACTCTGTACATAGCATACGCCTGGAATCTGCACCCTGTACATAGCACACAACTG
Organism: Rana temporaria; assembly: GCF_905171775.1. Classification (NCBI taxonomy): domain Eukaryota; kingdom Metazoa; phylum Chordata; class Amphibia; order Anura; family Ranidae; genus Rana; species Rana temporaria. Next base: position 154,803,808 of record NC_053499.1, on the reverse strand, counting down.
AAATCTGCACCCTGTACATAGCACACGCCTGGAATATGCACCCTGTACATAGCACACACCTGGAATATGCACTCTGTACATAGCATACGCCTGGAATCTGCACCCTGTACAGAGCACACGCCTGGAATATGCACCCTGTACATAGCACACACCTGGAATCTGAACCCTGCACATAGTACACGCCTGGAATCTGCACCCTGTACATAGCACACGCCTGGAATCTGCACCCTGCACATAGTACACTACTGGAATAAAGTCTGCCGTTTCCCCTTTAAAAATAAGTACTTGCGAGTCACGGCTAAGCCCCTCCCCTTCATGACATTGTCAAAAGGGGGCGGAGCATGGGTGACCTTAAAATGATGCCCCCCCCCTGACCTTAACCGGCCAACCCCGGATGATGTAACTCCTACACAGGCCCAATATATGTAAAATTATCCCGTCACCAAATCTCAGTGAGGATGTCACTCCTTTTACGATAAAGACCTGCCTGCCGGCAAGGTTTCATTCTCGAGCTCCACTTCAAAATCCCGGCATGACCCTGAGGACAAGATCTTTGAAATCTTACAATTCAGCCCCTCCAGCTTTGTGATGACAAAGCGTCCCAATACTTTTGACAGAACATTTTTTTTTTTTGTTCTGAAAACCAGAGGAGGATTTGCTGCCTGTATAACCTGTTACTGCTCAGGAGCCCCAGAAGAGAAGAGCACCAATCAGGGAACTTCTATGGCTCGTCAGACTCCGGCTCCCTTGACTATTATTCCCCAGGGCTTCCCCCGCACAGGGGACTCAGTAGTGACACAGTAGCACAGTGCTTCGGGCCTACAACATTTTTATGGCGTAAAAAAAATAATAAGGAAGTAAGAATGAGGAAAAATATTTTTTTCTGATACTAAAGTATCTAGTCAAATCCCACAAGTACTTCCTGACTTCTCCAAAGGCAACTGGTAAGACACCCCAATACTTTATCTCCTCAAATAAGACCCAGTGAAATCCAGGGCCGATCCTAGGGTCACATGCGCCTGGGTGCAGAAATATTTCTGGCGCCCCACATGGGCGTGGTCATTTCACTAACTCCTCCCCATTTACCGCCAATGCCCCAGTACTGTCAGTGTGAAAGGGTGCAGGAGATGGGCAGGGGCTGTGTATCCTATGCAATCTATCATACCATAAAACATCTAGAGCAGGGGCAGCCCAGAGCACATGTAAAGGGATGCTGGGGATGCCATCCTGCTGCACACAGCACACTGAACAATGTGACCCACCTTGGTTCTATCTCTGTACAGCCTGAGATAGAGATGGGAGGGGGAGGCATTCCAACTGGAGTTGGTGGAGACAGTGCGGGATCCCAGACTCCCAGTGTGAGGAATTCATTCCTGCACATCAGCACTCAACAGCCACTGATAACTAGAACCCTCTGGAAGGTCAGGAAGAGGAGCAGCCCCTCCCCTGAGCACTGCCAGGCTAGACGGGCCGCCCTATGCTCACACATCAGTTCTGGACGGACACACACCTATGCTCAGAACACTAGTTCTGGATGGACACAAACAAGGAGAGAAGGAGGGAGGGGAGAACTCTGGCACTTTGGTGCCCCCACCTCTGCAGGCGCCTGGGTGCAAAGCACCCTCTGCACCCTGCCTAGGATCGACCCTGGTGAAATCCCTCGCTTAGAGTCCTAAGCAGAACAGGCCCCTCAGCTCTGCCACAGCTGGGACCTCTATGAGAGCAAGTAGTATTTCCAGCAGGGCTGCCCAGGAGGGCAATAGCCCTTCAAGCTGGGGACATGGCCTTCTGAACAAGAACAGAGCTGCCTCAGGCCCCCCACACTATTTATGCACTCTCCATCCACCTACTGGGAACCCTCCCCCCAGGGATTGTATGGAGTAGGGTTGCCACCTGTCCAGGATTCAACCGGACAGTTCTGGTTTTGAATCAGGTGTCCGGGTTTTAGTCTACCTGAAACCCGGACACATTATTCAGACCAGGCTGTGGCTCCCCAAGTAACCGAGATAGTCATACACAAAACTGTTGCCGCTGCAGGCGGCTGTTTGGGGGCAGGTTTGGCATCACTGAAGGGTGGGGTGATGATGTCAGCCAGCAAGAGCAATTTGGCCACACCCACTGGCGCGCTCTGTGCACTATGGGCCAGATTCACATAGAACTGCGGCGGCGTAACGTATCGTAGATACGTTACACCGCCGCAAGTTTTCATCGCAAGTGCCTGATTCACAGAGCACTTGCGATGAAAACTATGCCGGCGGCCTCCGGCGCAAGGCGGGCCAATTCAAATGGGCACGTGCCATTTAAATTAGGCGCTCTCCTGCGCCGGACCTACTGCGCATGCTCAGTTTCGTAATTCCCGTCGTGCTTTGCGCGCAGTGACGTAATTTTTTCGAACGGCGACGCGCGTAGCGTAATTCCGTATTCCCGGACGGCTTACCCAAACGACGTTGATTTTTAAATTTCGACGCGGGAACGACGGCCATACTTTAGACAGCAATACGTTTGCTGACTAAAGTTAGGGCACCTAAAACAACGACTAACTTTGCAAAAGGGATACTAGACAAGCGGCGACGTAGCGAACGCGAGAATCCATTGTGGATCGCCGTAACTCCTAATTTGCATACCCGACGCTGGTTTACGACGCAAACTCCCCCCCAGTGGCGGCCGCGGTACTGCATCCTAAGATCCGACAGTGTAAAACAATTACACCTGTCGGATCTTATGGCTATCTATGCGTAACTGATTCTATGAATCAGTCGCATAGATAGAAACAGGGATACGACGGCGTATCAGGAGAAACGCCGGCGTATCTCTTTGGTGAATCTGGCCCTGTGTTACTACTTTCCTTGGGGCACCCAAATGTCTCCCAGGTCTTTTTTAATCCTATAGTGTTCAGGGGTCTTTAAACTACGGCCCTCCAGTTGTTCAGGAACTACAATTCCCATCATGCCCAGTCATGTCTGTGAATGTCAGAGTTTTACAATGCCTCATGGGATGTGTAGTTCTACAACAGCTGGAGTGCCGTAGTTTGATGATCCCTGATATAAGGAATGTCAAAATCAGGTAACCAATAAAAAAGGATTATAGTTCTGCTAATGGGGAAAGTAAAACCCATGGCATTTCTATTAAATCACCAGTAGATGGCAGCATAGAGTAAAAAGCCTGAATGACAGAAAGCACATTCTAAAGGAACCATTACTAATAGCAGGGGGAACCAAAAGACTGACCTTTGTTTCTGGTGGAACACAGTAGCAGTTGCTGCCCAGTCTATCATTCTGAAGGTCACGTGTTTGTGTCATTGCAGAAACTTTTTAATAAAAACACTTCTGGTTTCACCCGGCCCGCTCCCTTCGCACATTGGAATTATTGACCATACTTTCAGCATATATGCAACGTTTATGGCAAAAATAATAATAATATGCCGCAAGTGTTCGGGTTTGGCTTGAAGAAAATGTGGCAACCCTAGTATGGAGCCACATACAAAAATAAATATTCAGGCTGCTT